>NC_132796.1:29218181-29521212 GCF_048418805.1 Vulpes vulpes | reverse complement strand
ATTTTTAAATACTGATTCAATTTATTTGTGATAAGACAATGTTTTTTGAGTCAGTTTTTATAACAATTATTTTCCAGGAAATTGGCTATTTTCTCTACATTTTCAAGCTCATTGTCATAAAATTCTTCATTGCTTTTTCTTCCTGTAGTCTGAGTTTTATCTTTACTTATTGTTTGTCTCCCTTTTCCTCTCTCATATTGTTTATATGTGCTGCTGTTCTTAATTTTACTAGTGTTTTTATTTATGTTTTAAAAATAATCAACTTTTATCTTGTTGATTCTATTTGTATTTGCTTTGAATTTTACAAATTTCCTTTTTCTTGAATTTTATCAACTTCTGATCTTATATTATTTCCTAACTTCTATATTTTTTAGTTTATTGTGTTTTCATATACTATTCTGTTTTGTGTTTAAAATTCTCCTGTATTTTCTTATTTGTCAAAATTTCATGTAACTGTGAGACCTAGATGTCCAGTTGATTCCATTTATTTTATTTCATATTATTTTATTTTATTTTGGCAAGAATATTTCATAAGTGGTGTTGTGCAAGTCTCATTGTTTCACGTCATGTTTGAATTTCCTGAATAATGAGCTGCTTGCCTAAGTAAAATCTCAAGAGATGAACAAGAAGGATTAAGTATAATTATGTTATTAAGTGTAATTACCAATTTTAATAGATTTGCTACATCTCAGTATTTATTCTTTTTGAACCTCAGATTGTCCTATCTTTGGCTAATGAAAGTCTCTTCACCTTGCCTCCTGTGTCCTTTCTAGTCTGTGAGAGAGTTTAGGTATAGGATTTCAGAAATGACAAGAGAACTAGGCTCACCTTGGATATTTTTTATCACAGCTTGGAATCAGATATATCTTCAAGAAGCTCTGGTAGTTCTTTTCAGTGGAAAATAATATTTGGAAATTTTACCTGGGTGGTAAGTTTGCATTTTCTACCAGGCTATCCCAGTTTTTGGGGCACTTTAGTAGAGACCTAAGAGATATGCATTCATTTTAAAAAGAAAAAAAATAGATTCTACCTTTCCCGGCTACTCAGAGAAGAGTCCATATAGCATTGTCCTAGGTTCCTGTCAGAAAGGGAAATATTCACTATGTCTGTACCTTGTGACTTCTTGAAAATGAAGACGGAGGATGTCCTTAAATTCCTTGCAGCAGAAATGCAATTAGGTGTCACCAACCTTGACTTCCAAATGAAACAGGACATCTACAAAGGAAAAAGTGATGGCATCTACATCATAAATCTGAAGAGAACCTGAGAGAACCTTCTTTTGGCAGTTCATGCCACTGTTGCCACAGAAAATCCAGCTGATGTCAGTATCCTAACCTTCAGGAATACTGGCCAGTGGGCTGTGCTTTAAGTTGTAGTTGCCAGCAGGGCCATGTCTATTGCTGGCCACTTGGCTCCTAGAAACTTCACTAATCAGATTCAGGTGGCTTTCCGGGAGCTGTGACTTCAAGAAGTTATTATATCCCAGGGTTGACCTCTAGCCTCTTACAGAGGTGTGGTAAGTTAATTTGCCTACCGTTAGTCTGTATCACACAGATTCTCCTTTGGGCTACGTGGACTTGGTCACCTCACACAGCACACACGCCCTCTGGTCACCTCACACAGCACACACGCCCTCTCAGCAGATCAGACGCAGTGGATTCTGGCCTGGAGATTTTGCGCATGCGCAGCACCATCTCCCATGAGCACTCAGGGGAGGTCCTGACTTATCCCTACTTCCACAGAGATCCTCAAGAGATTGGACAACATGCTGCTGCTAAAAAGGCTATGAACCAGGAGGATCTTCAGGGTGAACGGAACTCTCTAGCACCTGAGTTCACTGCTACGAAACCTGAGGTCGCAGCCAGGTGTGCAGGGACGCCGCTGCTGTCCGTGCCTGCCCGGGGTGCCCTACTCAAGACTGGAGCGTGCCGCCCGCCCCCTCACTGAAGCCTGGTCTGCAGACCCCACTGCTCATGCCACTGAATGAACAGCCACCGAGTGGTCTTTTTTTTTTTTTTAATTTTTATTTATTTATGATAGTCACACACAGAGAGAGAGAGAGAGGCAGAGACACAGGCAGAGGGAGAAGCAGGCTCCATGCACCGGGAGCCCGACGTGGGATTCGATCCCGGGTCTCCAGGATCGCGACCTGGGCCAAAGGCAGGCGCTAAACCGCTGCGCCACCCAGGGATCCCCACCGAGTGGTCTTAAGCTGTTTTTCCATGGGCTCTTAAATAGAAAATGGAAAAAAATGAAGTTGACAGAAAACAAAGTTTCTAAAAAAGTGAGTAAATAAATTACAAATTCATAAAAGTAAGTAAATAAATTACAAATTCGATTTCCCAAGTTTAAATGGAACGTACAGGATTTTATTTAATTTGATTTATATCTTTACCATGTCTTTTATACTGAAAATCTTGGTTCCTAATCATATTAGTATAATAATGTATATGCTGTAATCTATTTTGTGCGTAGTGGAGTATGTGTATATGCTTATAATAGTTTTGAAATTATGCTAACGTTAAACTTAGTAACAAGACCAGGAGCTGCAATTTAAGATTTAATGATTTTTTAGTTTTGGTCCCACTTAGGAGTATATTCAGTCAAAATTCCATTTATTTATTTATTTATTTATTTATTTATTTATTTATTTATTTTAAAGATTTTATTTATTTATTCATGACAGACACACAGAGAGAAAGAGAGAGGCAGAAACACAGGCAGAGGGAGAAGCAGACCCCACGCAGGGAGCCCAATGCAGGACTCGATCCCGGGTCCCCAGGATCACACCCCAGGCAGAAGGCGGCACTAAACTGCTGGGCCACCAGGGCTGCCCAAAATCTATTTTTAAATAAATTGAGAAAAGCATACTTTCCATTACACTATCCATTTGATATCAAGTAACATTAGTGAGTTTCAATTTCTTTTTACTATTTTAGGGATTGCCTCATGTTTTGAAATTTATTGTTATCTTTCAAATACATGAAACATGAATGAAGTTCTAAGGTTAAAACTATAAAACAAGGTACATTAAAAGCTATGTAGCTTTCATTCTTGTTTTTTCCACCACCTCTTTTGTCTTCTTCCTATCTGAAGTTTACTATTTCTTCTAGTTAATACTTGATTTATCCCTTCACTGTTTCCTTTTGAAAATAGTAGCACATATGTGTGTATATGTGTATGAGTTGTGTGTATGAATTCTTCCACATTTGTTACCCAAATAAGTGTTATTTTTTTCATTCTTTTCGTTTTTTACAACTGTTTTGCTTTTGCAAATGGTAGGGAAATAAATAGTCTTGTGCATTAGTCACTTAATATTTATGTGAGTGGATCTTAGGGGCAGATTCCTAGAAGTGAAATTTTGGATCAAAGGGTAAATGCCTGTTTAATTTCGCTAATTAGTAATTTGCCAATATCAAATCTTGGAAGTGGTATGGTTTTGAATTTCTACTAGCAGTGTATGAAAGTGATTGTTTTCTCATAGTCTTAACAACAGAGTATGTTTTCAAAACGTTCATCTGCTTTTAAAAATGATGCTTTACTGTAGTTTCCATTTGTATTTCTCTTATATTTGTGATGAAGGGCCATTGCTGGTTCTTTTTCTATGAAGTGTTTTCCATGTCATTTACCTATTTTTTCCTAAAGTTTTTGGACTTTTTCTTCTTATTTCTTAGAAGTTTTTTTTTTAAATTTAATAACAATATTTGCCCTCTGTATGTGATTTGAGATGCAAATATTATATTCAATTTTGTCATTTATCCTTATCTCTCCTACCCACCCTCCTTTCCTTCCTTTCTGTTCTTTATTCATACCGTGCACATTTTTAATATCAAAATGATCAGGAATTTCTTTTTTGCTTCTAGGTTTTGAATCACAGCAGGGCATTTCTTACCCTTCCTACATAGTAAAGGAATTCACCTACATAATTCACTAGTACAATTTTATTTTAGCATTTAGATATCTGATAGTATTTTAAAAAATTCTCATGATCTACAATGTATCTTTTTATATATGGCATTTTATTATTGGTTAATTGTAAATATTTTTTAAATCTCTCTGTGTTTAGTGTCTGTGCTTTCCAAGACCCAATCATTCATTTCCTTGCAATTCCATCACTCTTCCCATACTCTCTTTAATTCCATCTCTGCCAGATTAGCTCCCTCAGAAGTCACCATGCTGTACCAGATTGACAATACAGTGTTTTTTACTTAGTTCTTGACCTCCTTTAGCCTGCCATAATATATATACTTGATTTATTCATTTGTTAACATCTTTTTTCTTGGGCTATTGGATGTGGTAGGCAAAATTCTAAAGATGCCTCCACTCCAAGATTCCTGCTCTTTGATTATTCAATCAAACACTAATCTGGGGACTGTTATGAAGGGATCTTGCAGATATAAGCAAAGTCACAAGGCAGTTGCCCTAAAAAATATGGAGATTATCCAGCTGGCCTGATGTAATCAAGTGAGCCCTTTTATTTTTTTAAGATTGTATTTATTTATTCATGAGAAACAGAGAGAGAGAGAGAGAGAGGCAGAGACACAGGCAGAGGGAGAAGCAGGCTCCATGTAGGGAGCCAGATGTGGGACTTGATCCTGGATCTCCAGGATCACACCCTGGGCTGAAGGCGGCGCTAAACCGCTGAGCCATCCAGGCTGTCTGGAGTGAGCCCTTTAAAGTAGGGTTTTCTCCAGTTGGTTTTAGAAAAGGAAGTCAGAGAGATTCCAAGTGCAACAAGGATCTCACTCACCAATGCTGGTTTAAAGATGGAGTGAAGAGTAGGGTTGCATGTGTGTAGGAATGTGGGCAGCCTTAACTTGCTGAGAGAGGCCCCTGACCAATAGCCAGCAAGAAAATGTGGACCTCACTCCTACAGTCCTGTAGCTATGGTTGAATTCTACCAACAGCTTCAGTGGGTTTGGACACAGATTATTCCCTGGAGTCTCCAGATAATAGACAAACTCAGCTGATGCTTTGATTTTAGACTGTGAGAACTTGTTCCCAGACCAACATAACCGTGGTAGAATAAATAAATATTGGCTTAAGTTGCTCTTTTTGTTATGCAGCACTTGTATGCAGAAAAGTTTGCAAAGAGGGCAGATCTTCTGTTAAGTGCTTTTATAACAACAACAAAAGTATCTTGAAACAACAGAAAATTAATATCCTGGGTCTCTATACTCTTGGCTCTCTTCTAATCATTATGGCCTCTATCTTGGTCTTATCTTCTGAATTCTCTTCCTCTGTCCAATCCTTAAAAGCTGGGTCTTTCCATTGATCTTCAATTAGTCACTACCTTTATAATTTTGTCACCCAGAACAAGAGAGTGTATCAACCTATGCAAGAGTCTTCTCTTTCTCTTTCCTTCTTCTTTATGAGGGAATCGATCTCTTGTTTACATGTTTAAATAGCATTTGTAAATCTTGAGTATTCTCTCATAATTCTACAGCTTAAAGAAAAAATTAATAATAAACATAAACAACCCCATGCAATGTTTTAAATTTGACACTAAAACTTCTCTTACAATTTAATTGAATTCATAATTTTTAAACAATTCTGTTTTCTCTGATTTCTTTTCCACTCCCATTCCGCCCCTATTGTCTATGTGATAACATGTAGAATTTATTTTTATTATGATTGTTTGCTAGTCGTTTTAAGTATATGTGTCTCCTCTCCCTAAAGGTGAGGAATTCTTAAGTTTTTGAAAGTAGGAACTATACCCGGGATGCCTGGGTGGCTCAGTGGTTGAGTGTCTGCCTTTGGCTCAGGGCATGATCCCTTGGGGTCCTGGGATCAAGTCCTGCCTTGGGCTCCCCGCAGGGAGCCTCCTCTCTCTGCCTATGTCTCTGCCTCTCTCTGTGTGTCTCTTGTGAATAAATAAATAAATCTCTTTTTAAAAAGTAGGGACTGTACCCATTTTTTGTTTTTTTAATAGTGAACTTACTTTTTATTTTTTTACATTTTTATTTTTTAATTTTTTTACATTTTTAAATTTAAATTCAATTTTCCAGCATATAGTATAACACCCAGTGCTCGTCCTATACCCTATTTTGAATCTACACCCCAAAAAGAGAACAATTATGAGAACATTAAATACATTTAATGCAAGTTTTCTGACTTACAGAGAAAATGAGAACTAGAAAGGGGACTTCTATAATAAAGGGAGAGATGGGGATGTGTTTGTATTAGTTCCTACCACCACATTATCTTGAATTTCTCTCCACTGTCAACATTTTAGCTCAGCAATACCAATACCATAGTGCCACAACAAAGAACGATGGATCATACTCAATTTTTTCCTTTCCTTAGCAAAAAATTCATAAGTTTATTTACAGCATTTCCTATACATATATCTAGTCTAGTTATTTTCTTTTTGGAGGTATTAAGATGCAAGCTTTTTCAAAACAGAACCCTTGATTTGTTTGGACAGAGGCAGCACAAGAGACATTTGATAAATGCTAAATAATCAACACCTAAAGATGCCTGACAGGGCTAGCAGATTATGCCCATTTAACTTGCTTCCTCTAATGCCTAGCCTCGTCTTGTGCACTGTTGGGATCTAATAAACTCTTTCCCATGATAGATAAGAATACTCTGAGGGCCATGGACTGTAGAGACCTCAGGTCATATCTGGCCAATATATTCTGCTTGTCCCACATCTGAATTTATTCATGATTAGTTCTGCTTGCTACTACAATCAGAAAAACTAGGGAGGTTGTATGGAGACTAGAGGGAAAAGGTGTGATAGATGTAGAAACAGTAGGAAATGATGAATGGTTCTACAGCCTCTCTGGGCAAGAGGTTCCAAAAGAATGCATACAAAAGAATAGATTTTCCTGTGTTCTGAATGTATTGTCAAGAAATATACTGCTTAAAATGCACCTTTTTTAATGTTCTCATTTGTCTTTTCTACATATCTCAACACACTCTTTTGCAAAAGCAAAATACCACAGCCTGATTAAATATTAGAAATCCCCACATAGAGTCTGTGATAAAATGTCATTAAAGGCATTTCAGAATATTGTAATACAAGTTAAGTGAAAATAAAGGCCAAGAACTATAGATAGGAATATAGTGATTACTGATAGTAAGATGATAATATTAGCTACTATTTATTAAACACTTTCTACCTGGTAGGCACACTGCTAAGCAGTTTATTATATACATTAGCTCATTCAGTATTTTTTAAAAGTATGGTTATGTAGACAAATGAAATGGAGGAAAGGCTTGTCAAAAGTTACACAGCAAATATAGAGTCAGGATTCTTACCCATTTCTGTCTTGCTCAAATTCTTAAAATTCATGATATACTGCCTCTCAAAAAGATTTACCATTGATTTTGAATGTATTTTTAGAAATAAAGGGGCTTTTGTTGAAAATTTATATTTTATCTGATACTATTGTCCTAGTGTCATCTTGAAAATTTCTGTATCAGAAAGATAGATGTGCTTATGAGCTACATTATTATGCATTTAACCTCCCATATCTTATGTCAAATGACACTAATGGATAAATTTTGAGAGTATAATGTAAGGTATTTTTAAGGAAGTAACATCTTCATCAGGTTAGATTATAAGTGAAGATGACATAGATTAAAGTAATTAGTGTGAAAAAAGGCTTCATTTTTCTAGAGAAAAGTATGTTCAAGCACAAATCGAAAATGTGAATCAAATTCAACTTAACCCCAATTTTAAAAATCTATAGATGTTGAAAGAAGCAAGTACAAGGTCATACTTTTTCCTCTCTAGTTTTGATGGCTTTTCTTTGTCTCTGTAGTTCATGTACTAATTTGAATGTCATGTTAATGGAGATAGTAGTTTTCTTTTGTGGTGTTTACATTGCTGTCTTTTACATGACAAGCTTATAACTACTCCTTTAAATAGGTAATGTGTTTTAATAATGAAACAAAAATGTTGCTATTCTTTTTCTGATAGATGTATTTTACATGTGGTAAAACAAAGAGATTTTTAAAGAATGTGCGTATTTTATCTAAATTTTTGTAGCTCTTATGTCTACTGGATTTTGGAGATGTGAATCTATTATTTTCAGAAAGAAGAAAAGATTTGTAGAAAGTTCTGATAAATATCTACTCTATAATATTGAATGCTGTGATAATCATCTTCAAAGACATCTTGGAGCAAGTAGTGTTAGCCAGCATGGAGGATTTCAGGTTTTTTCTGTAGAATGGGTCTTCACAGAAGGTTTGATTGTAAGACAGAGGGCCAGTCTTGAAGAGTTTGGACCTGGAACTAGATGTACTCACCAGAGAAGTTGCTGGTAGGATGAGGAAGTCCAGCCAGATAGGAAAAGTCAGTTATCTTGAGAAAAACTGATAGGTAACTTCAGTCCGAGGACCTACAGTAATAGCTGCTGTACAAGGAAGAAACTGATACTCTACAGGGAAGTAATATATTAAGATGTGGTAAGCAGACAGGCCAATTACTTGTCAACAGACGTGAAGAGACAGGAAGCTAGCCTGTCCATGTAAGGCATGGAGTTTGAGGTTCAGAATCCTGTCTCAAGTGGCAAGGATGGAAGCATGAGAAAATCAAAATCCCAGTCCTGAGGAATCCCTTGATGTGCTGGGTTGCTTATCAAGGTCGGGACAAATTGCAGAGTTAAGATAGGAGACAGAGTCATTGGGTGAGGACTTGACCCCAGGAAGGAATCAAGTTACTAGAATTGAAACATAAAGTAGAACGACAGGAGAAGCCAGATCAACTGAGTATTGATCCCAATCACGACTTCCCTTTCCAGTAAGGCTTGCATTTTTTCTAAAACTGAGACAGGGCCTGTATGTTGGCATTAGTGAGTATAGGCAGATTACATGAGACATTTTCCAAATCTTCTGATCATAATAAACCAGAGAGATTAAGGTAACTTTTCACTTTAGGACTGATACGTAAGGCAATAGAAACATAATTCACTTCGGTTTAGGTTGAATTGATTGAGCATTTTCACTATTAGCAACATATACATGATAGAAGGAAAATGTGTATAGAAAGGGCTACAGCTCAACAAACTAAATTAGAGAAAGTGTAAAGGGGAGCGGTACAAGAATATCCAAAAGGTCACGATCCTGGAGTCCTGGGATCAAGTCCCACGTCGGGCTTCCTGCATGGAGCCTGTTTCTCCCTCTGCCTGTGTCTCTGCCTCTCTTTCTCTCTGTCTTTCATGAATGAATAAATGAAATCTTAAAAGAAAAAAGTTATGCTCTGACTCATAATGCACTAGTGATTTTGATCAGCCTGATAGTTTGCTGCTTTAAGAAAAACATTTGTCAACTTTGCATTGAAGAACTTACTAGGCTCAGAGAAGGGAGATTTTACTTTTCTGATTTATTCACTGTCTAGATATGAAAATTCTCTCGGCCTTTAGGTTACTGCTTCCTGAACAATAAATAAAAGAAACGAGAGCTCTTAGAAATACCTAATTACGTAGTTCTCTCTTTAAGGAAGATTTTTGTGATAATGCATACTTGCTAATAGAACAGAACTTTGAAAATGTTATATTAGTTAAATTATCGCCTTAAAATTCTGATCACATATTTGCTTCTCAATCACACCCACACACAAAGATTATAATCACCATCAGAAGAGACATCTTTGAACATGAAGTCCAGTGAAAAATAGCTATAATTTCACAAATATCACCCCATTCTTCAAATTGTAATAATAATTTCAGTTCCCACTGTGGGCTTTAGATTCTAATTTATATTTTATATTAAATATATTAGTCTTTTCCAACAAAAATGAAACAAGCAAGCATATTATCACAAAGCAAGAGCAATGACACAAAGTTTGCACATTTTATAACTTTAATACAGAAACCAACTCATTTAGTTTTATAAGCATGTATAGTTTTTTCTTTTTACTTTAACCAATACAAAAGTTTATGTCCCTTTAAAAAGAAAAATAAATATATCAGTAGCACTTGGGGACTTTGTATAACTGGGGAAAGAAATGCTGACACAGCAAGCATTGAGAATTTGGTACTGGGATAATTTTGCACAAATATACATCACGCTGTTTTCACCACTCAGAGCCATGGACTTGCTGCTACTTGGCCTGGCAGCTCAATTATTTCCCATGCTGGCAACTGCTGTTCTATACCTTGATGGACTTAACCACTCAAGACAAAAGTAGACATTTGTTACCCACATGACTTCATGGAGTCTTTTGAAGGCATGTGAGGACCAATTCCAGAACTTCTTGCTTTCTTTAAATAACTCATAACACATTGTATACATTTCCTTTATTCTTTTTCTCTCAGGCCCCAAATCAGCTAAATCGTGTGTGTGTGTGTGTGTGTGTGTGTGTGTGTGTGTGTTTTAACAAACACACTTTAAACTGGCTTTGCTCAAACCTAAGAAATATGCTCATAGTCAAATTTTCCAGTTCTAAAAATATCTTAACATCTTACCATCTAACACCTTGACCTATTCATCTTTCACATTCTTAAGATGTTTTGGCATACATGTCTATTCTAACACCAGCAGAAGCCTAGTATTTTACCTTTGAAGAGGGCTCTGAACTGCAGGACACCAGGCACATATCTTAACCTCAAACCTCTAACCCCTAACCCTAACCCCAACCCCAAAAGAAGTCAGGTGTTTATTATCTGGAAAGGACTCTGAACTACAAAATACCAGGCATATACCCTAACACTTACCGTAACCCTAACCTCTAACTCTAAATCTAAAATTTAAACCGAACCCTAACCCCCTGGAGAGGTCTCTGAATCGCAAACCTCCAGGCACATACACTAACCCTATATCTGAAGAAAGTGGCTTCCTGAACACATAAGAAAAGCTGAGAAGCAGCCCCCCCCCCCCCAAAAAAAAAAGATTTGGCATAGAAGGCAAAATGTCTGAATGAATTTTGCAATCATAAGAACAAAGGGCTCTATGTGAGGTGAAAATTAGAAAAAGTGACCACCATGATGTCACATTATAAAGCACTATGGAAATGTAGTTATTTTATTATTATTATTTTAAGGTCTTGGCATCCTATAGACATGAAATTCAGAACACAAAGCAGATCACATAGATGTATAGAAAAGAGCCCATGTTGATGCTAGTGACACTTCTGAAAGCCTCTGCTCAGTTCCTAGACTTTATTAACTCCAGTAACTCCTCTTTTCTCCCTTCTATTTGTGATCAGGTTCACATTTTTGTGACAGCAGAGCACCACCTCTAAAGTCTCAATGAATCCATCTTTCACCCTTTTTGAACTTGTTCTTCATTCCCTTCCATCTCTCTTTCAGCACATTCCTAGAAACACACTTTTTCTGCCTTGTCTGAACCTGAAACAGTTTCAATGATCTCTTCAGTGATATACTAGATTTGTTCACCCCCTTCACCTGGTTTGCCAATTCTCTTAAATAAGTACAGACTTTTGTTTTCTCTGGCAGAAAACAAAAAGTTTAGGTGAATTCTTAGAGAAAGCATTTAACCGTGTGGATGTAAATTCATCTTCTCCTTCTTGGCTAATAATGACTCTTGGGACCTGCTATTCTCACTCTTTCTATGATGTTTAGAACCAGAAAGGCAAACTTTGGGAGAATATAGCAAAAAAAGCAGTGCCATTTTCTAGTACTTTATTAGAGGCCTCGAGAGGAAAGGGATTGAAAATCTTTTTTCAAAATATGAGATTCAGATTGGTAGCAATAGGGTAATTATACTCTGTTACTAACCAGAGAATGTTGTATTGGGGGGCACCTGGGTTGTGCAATCGGTTAAGCATCCAACTCTTGGTTTCAGCTCAGGTCATGATCTCATAGTTGTAAGATCAAGTCCCATGTTGGGCTACATGCTCAGTGCTCGGACTCTGCTTGTGACTCTTTCTGTCCCCTCTCCCCCTAACCTCCCCCATCCCTCTTGTACATGTGCTTTCATGCTAAAAAATAAATTAAAAACAACTTTGGATTGAAAAATCAATGCTCATTCATATAATTTTTATTTCTCACTAAGCATTATATTGATTGGCTAAATATGCTCACTCTATTAGCCATTTAAAATAATCTCTTCCTATTTGCATTTAATCTTTCTATTTTTATTTCCTATTTCCAATGAATTTCTTCACAAGATCCCAGCAATTGACTTCTGCCCAATCACAGCTAGGGTTCACTTTTTTGGATCGTTGCAGTTCTGTTAATACAAAGTGTAAGGCCCTGTGTCCAAATTTACTGTTCTTTGAAAAATTCCAGAAGTCTCTGACTTTTTAGACCAGAGATTGTGTCATTTTTTATTTTTGGTACTTAACTGATTAATCTGTATGGGTGTGTCCTGCTGGATTGAGATTTCTATATGTAAAATCAGGCTTGTAGGATCTCTTACCTACTAATTTCTCACAGCAAACTTTGCCACATTATCACAACTCATAGGACTTGTAAGATTCTCATTTAGTTATTACCATATAGACAAATGGTTAAGTGCCTAGGTCTTCAAGTCAGACTATGTGTGTTCAAATTCAAGTTTAGCCATTATTGTGAGATATCAGAGAATTAATATATCTCTAATTTTGCTATGATCATGTATAAATGGGGTAAAAATAGCAATATCTCTTGTGTGGTTATGAGGCAGAAATGAGGTAATTCATGTAAATGTCATAACTTGATGCCTGATAAATGGCAAACTCAGTAAGTATAAGCGGTGTTTATTAATGTATGCAAGTAATGACGCTGTAAAAGTCTTCAATAAGTATGTGTATTTTTTTCCTATATAAAGACCTTCCATTAAGGCTGCCCTAAATTTTTATTTTTAGGTTATCTTTACCTATAGTCCTTAAGAAGGCTCCTATATGATCTGCACTAGTAAAATATCCCTTCAAGTGCCTCCTCTTTCTCCAGGCAACAACAGCATAAAATATGTAAACAAATGAGTAACCTTATTTGCTGAAATTTAATCTGTTGTTCATGTTACATTATTGTTCTTCCTCAAAGTTTCTGTCCCCCTCAGGTAACATCCCTCCTTATCAGAAAGAGGAAATCTCTTAACATGTTATTTTGACAGCATAATTTACCCAGATGATTGTCGTTATGATGATTCTTTAGATTTAATGTTTAGTCCACTGTTCTGAGTGGAAGAATAGCTGGCTTATATTCTTCCTCATACATTATTGAACAATGCTACATTCCCATTTGTGAAATTTTGTTGAATGATTGTGTAGCATACCTCTTTGTAAAGTGGAGAGTGATAAATGAAAACATTCTCTGTCTATACTCCTGATTTAATTGGTTATTAAATAGTCTCACATTGGACTTGTATTTTACTCTTAGAAAATTGGCAAAATGCTAATACATTTGATTTAACTAGGCCAAATTCATGTCTTATTTAACTTTTATTCCCTTGCATGAACTCATTTATTAAGAATAAATTCTTGTTGAATCAAATTAAGTAGCCAAACAGTAGAGAGATGAAAGTTGTGATTAATAAGATGGGCCAGACTGAGATACTGTTCTTGTTGAGAAGCTTACTTTAATCACCTTGTTATTTTCTAGCATAATATAATCATTTATTAAAATGATAGAATATTTTCCATATATAGAAGATAATAGTTTTTGTATTGTGTTGATATCTGCCTGAAAAATGGGCACTTTATCAAATTCATTGGATCTATCATGAGTGTTGATACCTAAGACTAGTTGTGGGAACAAATTTGCATTAAAAAAATCTGCAAGAGTTCACATTTAGATATTGCCTCATGCCCACTATTGTTTGGGAATAATGCAGTCTCAATTTATAGAATTGCATCATGTACTTTAGGGCTGGAGAGAAACTTGATAGGTCCTCCATTGAACCTAGAGAGGAACATACTGCAATAGGGTGCTCATTCAAAATCAAATAATGATAGAGATAATGTTGATGATCTCTATTGGAGGAAAAAGATGGAGGTGTAAGATGCTGCACATTAAGCACATTATTAACTATATATGTATTTAACTATCCTGGACTTAACTAGTAAAATGCTTTGCAGCATATATGCTGCATTTTTTCCTCATAATTAAATGTCTGAGTTTTGAGGAGTTTTAGCATGCTTTGGTGAGAGGAATAAGCAACTCATTTCCAGAAAATTCAAGGACCAACTGCTTTCACCAAAAGGTATATTAGTGATCAAAATTCTGCAGTCTAATCTGGAAAATCAAAATGAAGAATTCTACTACTGGTGAGATGAATACATAGGTAGAAAGAGGTGAAGAATATAAGTTATTTAGCAGGTTTGGACCTTCTGTCAACTTTGATTTAAATACTGGAGAAATATCAGTGTCATCATTTCTAGAAGCCATTCTTTTGGAAATGGAAATTAGAATATGATGAAAAAATACAGTGTTGGGAGTTATCCATCAGGAAACCAAATAAAAGGTGTGTAATACCTATCTACTTTCATGGCGAGGGCTTGGTATTACACTTCTGCCTTAAAACTTACTGTGCGCTGGGGGTGCCTGGGTGGCTCAGTTGGTTAAGTGTTGGTCTTTGGCTCAGGTCATGATCCCAGTGTTCTGGGATCAATCCCTGCATTGGGCTCCCTGCTCAGCAGGGAGTCTGCTTCTCCCTCTTCCTCTGCCTCCCGCCCCCCACTTGTGGGCTCTCTCTTTCTCAAATAAATAAAGTCTTTAAAATTTCTAAAAAAAATTATGGTGCTGGAAACTTCATAGCAAAGATTCCAGTTTTTTTAAAATGACTTTTTAGTGAAAGTGAGTGAGGTTTAGATGCTACGTATGTGATTCTCAAACAACAGACAATGAGATCGTTTAACGTTGTTTCTGAAGCTATTTTCTTTGGAATATTGTTCTGTGAGATAGAATGTTTGAGAAATGATGAATATTTTATCCCCTTGTTATAAATTCACTGTATATATATATATATATATATATATATATATATATATTTGCATTAAAGACTTAAAATTCCTAAACAAAAACTGAAAAATAAAACAAAAAATCCTGCTAATTTAAGGACTACATTATATATATATATATATATATATTCATATGTGTGTGTTTATATATATCCATGAATCCATTTTTCACTGAACACATGCTAATATTTTGTGGCACTGGCCAATACTGAACACAGTCTTGGAAAGGCTGGTCTAAGGAATTAAAACCTGTAAGTTATAAAGGGAATACTTTTGGATGAAAGGGATGCCTATGGTGGCAGTCTTCACCTACTCTGTATTTCCATCCAGGTAACTTAAAAATTTTTTTGCCTTCCTTTTTCATTTCAGTGAACTTCGTCCTAGGGATAAAGAAAAAATGCCACTTACTACTCTAGAGGAGCTATTTACTCTACTGCAAATAATTACAGTGGAGCCTGGTAAAGGCATGATAATAAGACATATTAGTTTAGGTTTTCTTGGTAGCAAATAACAAAAGCTAAATCAAAGTTGGACTCATGAAACCCAACGGCAGAGATATAACCAGACTCAGGAAAGGTCTATTAAGCAGCTAAATTGAGTTATAATAATCAGTGCTTTTCAACAGTGTCTTCCTAAGCAAACATTCAGGATCTCGTCTGGAGATCCACAATAAACTCTTCTGTTGCTATTTGGAATGTATACAAATACACTTATATAGAGAGATATACATATGAGACATATTAAAGAAAACATACATAAGTGATCATTTTGTAATTGCAATATGTATTGCAGGCATTGGTGACCACGGGAAGTTACTGCTGGTGTCTATGTTGAATCTGGCCTAAGACTCCTTTCCTATTATTATCACTGTTGCCCAGGATGAGCTTGTCAGAGATACTCTGACATTCTGACCTCCAAGACCTCCATCTTGCTATGCAGATCTAACCATTAGTATTTGCAGAATTTAATGAAGATAAACATTTCTGATAAAGCCAAGACCCCCTTTATTTTAATCCCTGCCCAATCACATTCCTTTTCCTCTTCCCCAGATGCAACTGCAGTCATGATCTTCAGGGGATAGTTTCTATACTTTTACTATTCACATGCACCTCCATTCACCAGGGACCACCTCATCCCACTCCACCCCCATCCTCATATAACCACGTCGTTTATAACGGGAAAATTGATATTGTATTTTCCAGGGTCCCATGGCTCATCCCAGCCCTTCTGCCCCCCCCACCCCCCCCGTCCACCCCCCCCCCCCCGTCCACCTTGACCCATTCCAGCCCACCTGTGCCCATCTCGGCTCATCTGGGCCCATCTCGGCCCACCCCGGCCCACCCCAGCCCACCCCCACCCTTACATCGTTTATTAGGTGAAGATTGATTTATGTTTTCCAGGTTCCATGGAATACCTCCCCACCATCTCCCAAGATCCTGAGCTGCATACAGATGGGGCAGGGGTGGGTGGAGAGACTCCTGAATACCTGTTGTAAAACTTAAAAAAGGTGAAGGGTTTGCGCGGGAATCAACCAGAGACCTTTTTTTTTTTTTTTAAGTTTTGAACCAAATAACTTTATTGAAACCAAACAACATTTTATTTATTTATTTATTTATTTATTTATTTATTTATTTATTGCAGAACTGGAAGAAAACAACCCGAACGTTCTACGTTCTGCCAAGGCAATACTGCAACACGCACGCTCGGCAGGGTGCCCCGGGGAAGTGCCCCTGGGCCCTGCCTGGGGGAGGGGGTCAGTCCCAGGTCAGTTCTCTTTGTGGCTGTCGCGCAGGGTGAGCCTGTCGAACAGGTACTCAGCCAGGCCGGCTTCCGGGGCCCCCATGCTGCAGAGGCTGGTGACGTGGCCTCCCAGCTCTTCGATGGCCTTGACTTGCTCGCGGAGGTAGTGGGCGTCCAGGAAGTCGCAGAGCTGGGCGTCGTTCCTGTCGGTGGCCAGCTGGTGCAGGTCGAGCAGGCTCTGGCTGACGCTCTTCTCCAGGTGCAGGGCGCACTCCATGGCCCTCAGGCCGCTCTCCCAGTCGTCGCGGTCGGGCTTCTTGATGTCGCGCAGACGGAGGCGGCCCCCGCGCTGGTTCTGCAGCTCCATCAGCATCTCGGCGTGCTGGGTCTCCTCGCGGGCCTGGCGCTGGAAGCAGCGGGCGAAGTTCCTCAGGGCCACGTCGTCGCGGTCGAAGTAGAAGGCCATGGACTGGTAGACGTAGGAGGCGTACAGCTCCAGGCTGATCTGGCTGTTGATGGCGGCCTCGCAGTCGGGGTGGTAGTTCTGGCGGACCTGGGAGATGGGCGCCGTGGCCATGGCTGGCGGCCCGGGCAGCGGGGCGACGGCGACCACGGTGCGAAGACAGGCTCGGAGACTCAGAGAGCCTTGTGGCGTCGCCTGCGATGCGATGCGATGCGATGCGATGCGATGCCACGTGGCAGGAGTGAAGTCCGTTAAAGTCCGTTATTGTGGACGGGGGAGGTGGAATCCCTTAGGCGAGGGGGCGTGGTCACAACGCAGGGGCGGGGCCGGCGGGGCGCGGCGAGGGGGCGTGGCGAGGGCGTGGCCGACGTGGCGTGGCGAGGGGGCGGGGCCAGCGGGCGAGGCGTGGGGGCGGGGCCAGCGGGCGAGGCGTGGGGCATGACGGGGCACCCCTTCAATGTTCCATCTGAGTCTGGGCGGGGCAGGAAGCCGAGGGCAGTTCTGAGTGTCTTTTTTTTTTTTTAAAGATTTTTTTGTTTATTTGAGAGACCGAGAGTGTTGGGGGTGGGGGGGGGGTGAGGAGCAGAGCGAGAGTCTTAAGCAGACTCTGTGCCAAGTGCCCGGCTCTACCTGGGGATCCATCTCACCAGCCTAAGATTGGGACCTGAGATGAAAGCGAGTCCCCCGCTTATTCCACTGCACCACCCAGGGGTCCCGGTGCAGACTGCCTTCAGGCCCTTTTTAAAAATAACAACTCTAGGGGTGCCTGGGTGGCTCAGTCAGTGAAGCACCCAACTCTTGATTTCAGCCCAGGTCGTGATCTCAGGGTTGTGAGGTCGGACTCTGTGCTGGGCTTGTAGCCTGCTTAGGATTCTCTCGCTCCCTGCCCCTCCCCCCAAACGAGAATAAAACAACTCTATTAAGATACAGTTTGTATACTATAAAACTGACCTTTCTAAAGTGAGCATTTGCAAGGTTTTTAGTATATTCATGGTGTTGTGCAACCATCACCACAATCAAATTTCACATTTCATCAATCCAAAATGAAATTGGCTCCCCATAAGCAGTCATTCCCCAGACCTGCATACCACTAATCTACTTTATGTCTCTATAGTTTTGCCTTTTAATTTAATTTAATTTAAAAGACAATATATTCTTAGAACTCAAGGATATTTAATGGAAGACATAAAACCAACCTAGGTATTTATAATTCATTTATTTGTGCATTAATGCAACAACAATGTAGATATTCCACATATGTGTCAGACACTGTGTTTGATTCTGGAGATATGCAGAAGAATCAAATGTGGTCTCTGTTCTCAAGGTCAAAGAGTGACAGGGTTATTATAAGTACTCTCAGATAAACTAAGGATAAAATGCCTATTTTCAGAAAAGGGCTAATCCTATGACTCCAGTTAGTGCACCTTTTTTTTGTCTCTTTATTTCTCTTTGGAAATTGACACTATTTTGTAATCAGTGTTTTTGATGAAAGCAAAGAATCAAATACCAAATGTCATGATGTAAACTTACCTAGGCAGTTTTAGAGGCATTTAATTGTTGATTCTGTAAATAGACTAACACCTATTTGATAAGTTGACCTTAATGATAGAATCACATACTGCAGATGGAAAAGAACTACATGATCAATTTCTCAATGAGAAAATTTTAATCCTTATTTGCTTAACAACAGTGTTTAGTTTTAATATAATTGTAGACTTCGAAAATTTTCTTGGGAGATTCCATTGTAGAATTCATTATAAGACTCTGTTTAAGTAGAGGAGATCTTGATTTTGTAGAACATTTTCTCATTATGTCTCAAGATTATTTAATAATTTATCCCTATAATTATACTCCTCAAATATTTAAAATAATAATACTATTGAATGGTTTCTAAGGGGGTGATAATGGTGTTTCTCAAATATTTCATTCCTCATCATTACCTCCTAGGGAAGAAGAGAAATAAAAGAAACCTAAGACTTAAAAAACAACTTTTCTAAGGGAAATCAATAAAGAAGCACAGGCTGGAACTTCAAATTTCCACAAAGGAAATATACATAAATATCAACAAAAGTATTGCATTCAGGTTTTCTAAAATAAGGAATATAAAACTAAATATAAGCATAGAATGTGAAGACTTCAAATCAGATCATGTTTCTTAAAAATATATATTTTTTCTTATTTTTTTTCTTAAAAATATTTATACAGAACTATAAGATAAAGGTTTCCTTGAAATGTTTGTGGTGTTTGTATTGTATTAGTGTTCTACAGAGAAACAGAATCAATAGGGTATGTATATATATACACGCACGTTCACATATATATATCTAAAAGTGTGTGTATATGTATATATATTATTTACAGTACATGTATATGTACATGTATATTATATGTGTATAAAAATAAAGAATTTGCTCACATGATTTTGGAGGCTGACAACTCAAAATCTGCAGTTGGCAAAGTTGAGAACTGGGAGAGCTAAAGACCAGCAGGCTGGAAATCCAGAAAATTCAAGTCAAAGTACGGGAAAAAAACCGGTGTCCCAGGTCAAAGCCAATCAAGCAGGAAGGGTTCTTAGTGGTAAGTCAGCCTTCCATTTTTGTCAGGCCTTCAAACGATTGCATGAGGCTTACCCATATTAGGAAGGGCAATCTACTTTACTCAGTCCACTGTTTTAAATGTTTATTTCATGGAAAAACATTCTCACAGGCATACACAGAATAATATTTGACTGAATATCTGGGTGCTTCCTCGCCCAGTCAAGTTAACGTGTAAAATTAGCCATCACAGCATTATTCATAGTAAGTGCAGAGTCAACACATAAAACTTATGGTGGTGCCATAGATGTGAAAACTCTTTGACTTTTACTTCCATTCATCATTTAAAAATGTTACAGAACTAATCATTAGACGGTAAATTTTGGCACAGTGTCAGTGATTAACTCTTATTCATTCAGTATATTTCTAGTGAGCACCTAGTATATGTTGGGTATTTTTTTAAGATTTTATTTATTTGAGAGAGAGCATGAGATAGAGAGAGCTCCTGAGCAGGGAGGAGGGGCAGAGGGAGGAGCAGACTCTCTGCTGAGCAGGGAGCCCAATATGGCCCGCGTTCTTAGGATCCTGGGATCATGATCGGAGCCAAAGGCAGACACTTAACTGACTGAGCCACCCAGGTGCCCTATGCTGGGTATTTTTTTAGTACTAACATAAAAGCTTGTTCTGTAAACTCATATTTTCATTTTTTTGCATTGAAGTGCTATTCAATGTTCCATATAATCACTTCTTTATTTTTTAATCACTTCTTTAAAGATTAATACATGCAGTAGGTTTGATGATATATTCATAGGGAAGTGGATTATAGATAGCAGTAGTTGGTAGCTTATGTCACTCTCCATAAATAAATTGTGTGTACATGTATATATATGTGTGTGTGTATATATGCATATATGTGTACATGTATGTGTGTATGCATATGTATAAAGAAATCATTTATTGAGGAGTAATGAAAAGTAATGTATCAATCCAGAATCAATATTATCTATTAATCCAAAGTCAATATTAATCTGTCTCTGGGCTATTAATTCTGTATGGTCTCATTACATATACACTCTGAGTTAATTTTTATTTTATGATTCATATTTTACAGGTAAATAAATTGTGAATTAGACAGTATGTAATATGCTCAAGTACATATCTTGTAAAAGCAGAGAGTGACATTTTGAACTGATTTTTTCTCTAGGTAGTTTGGAAAGTTTGGCTGGACCATCACGATGAGCTTCTTTAAAAGACAAAGACTGTTTAACTTGTTTGATGCTAAATTTCACATAGTAGGGGCTCAAAAATATGAATTATAAGATTTAGAGGCCTATTAAAAACCTTAGTCTCATTATTAATTCCAAATTTAAAAAATGAGTGGGTGTTGATGTTGAATATATATTTAAACTGTTTCTTTTAGAAGGAAAAAGAAGGAAATTGGGAGGGGCAGTTTAGAAGTGTTCAGGTCTTTCCAACTTCATTTTATTTATTTATGTATGTATGTATGTATGTATTTATTTATTTATAAAAGATTTTATTTATTTATTCATGAGACACACACAGAGGCAGAGACACAGGCAGAGGGAGAAGCAGGCTCCAGGCAGGGAGGCTGATGTGGGACTCAATCCCAGGTCTCCAGGATCAGGCCCTGGGCTGAAGGCGGCACTAAACCGCTGAGCAACCCGGGCTGCCCTCCAACTCCATTTAGATGAGATTTCCTTTATTTGTTTTCACAACCTAAAAATCCAGAATGTCTTAGTTGAAGTTGTAGGTATTTTGTTTTACTAAACACTTATATAAGTTTTTCTAAAGTTGTTAAGGAAAAAATATATTTTTAAAATTTTCCTATTATTCCATACCTTACTGTGATATTAACCCAGTGTTAATAAGACAAGCTTATATTTAATGTGATCATTATTCTTCATAATTTGACATGAATAACCAATTTACTCTCATTTTTGAATTTTCTAAACTTTTCTTCCACATTTTAAATGGCTTATTTGATGTTTTCCTCTTTCATAAAAATGTAATTACTTGTACCAGCAAATATTAAAAGTCAGTGAAAATCACAACTTAAAAATGCAGTTTTTTGTAAAGTGCTTCCTGTGTATTATTCACATTTGTTATCTTCCCTTTGAGCTTTTATTCTTTAATTCTTGCTTATGCATGAAAAATAAACAATGTCCTTTTGACTCATTTTCTGAAGACTTTTGCCATTTTCCAAAAACATCTCTGAATACTTAAGGTCCCTATTTAGGGAATTTCAAATTCCTAGGGAATATCTGATACTTAGTAGCTTTCTGCCAAAATGAATTCTAAACCTCATTTATTTCAATATGAATGAATGGATTGGGATGTATTCCTTAGGTAAGAAAGATTATTGAACATTTCACTTTTGCTTATACAGGTAGTGCCCTTAAGTTATGATTTCTTGAATGACAAACAATTAATGAGGAAATGCTCATTAATAATCTGCCAAATGATATTGCCTTTATGACTCAGTTGTCTTTTTTTTTATTCATGAGAGACACATAGAGAGGCAGAGACACAGGCAGAGGGAGAAGCAGGCTCCATGGAGGGAGCCCGATGTGGGACTTGATCCCCGGTCTCTGAGATCATGCCCTGAGCCAAAGGCAGACATCCAACCACTGAGCCACCCAGGCATCCCTCAGTTGTCTATTAGTAATGTTATCCCCTGATTTTCTCTTGCCAGGAAAGTGCTGATTCTTTGAAAGCATTGGCAGTGATAAGAATTTTTATAGCACATGTGTATGTGTGTGCACATGTGCGTGTATGCATGTGTGTGTGCACGCATGTGTGTTGAAAGGGGTTGAATGCAAAAACAAAACCTAGCATTTGTTTTTAGGAGGTGGATTAAATATGTGCTGTGGAGTAACTGGTGGATTTGGGAAGGTAGGTGAGGCCAAAGGCAGCCCTCTTGAAAGGGAAGAGGCTGTTGAAACTGGAAATTGAGAGAGAGAAAACTATTGAAAAGAATTCCTCTTCCCTTCAACTGTGTTTATGGTAAAATCCCTGACCTGGAGTAGAAGGGGAAAGCTGGCAAAGAGCAGTTTCTAGTAGCAGGGAATATTATTTTCTTGTACCTGCTGCTATTCAAACATTGCTTAGCATTCCTTAGATCTTAACTAACTGCCAAAAACAAATGACATTAATGATAACTGGAAATATCAATTCCATGTCCAAAATAATGTATTTACAATGCTTCCTTCCCTATTTTACCATGTCTCTGTCAACTAACAATGCTTTTTTTCCCTATTAAATCATTACTTTGGTCCTTAATCACTGTATTCCTTAATTATGCTGGAGAGAAATGCAATTTTCCCAATGTGGTCCTTCCCCTTTAATTCTTTTTTCTTTTTCACAGTAACAATTACTAATTTTTAGGGGGAAAAAGTTTATAAATGAATCAAGGTACACAATTCCCCAAATTACAAAAATAAATTCTTATATTATTTTTAAAAAGCTTTTATTTACTTATTTGAGAGAGAGAGAGAGAGAGAGAGAGAACACAAGCAGGGCTAGGGGGAGAGGGGAAGCAGACTCTCCACCATGTAGGAAGCCCTATGTGGGGCTCAGTCCCAGGACCCTGAGATCATGACCTGAGCCAAAGGTAGACACTCAACCAGCTGAACCACCCAGGTGTTCCCAGTTCTTACTTTATTAAAGATTGGTAAATATATTGATCACATCAGAGTATTCCAGTTAATCATTTTGTCTATAGAGATTACAGCTACAAGATGAAAAAACATTCAGTTTATTCAGTTGTTGCAAATATAGGAGAGGAAATGGATATAGGAATAATAAGATTCTATACAGAACCCAAAATTCACCTTCTTTTCTCCCAGAGACACTGTTTTATAAACCATGGTGATGATTCTCCTAGCCATCCTGTTGAGTATACTTGGTTAGATTACATTCTAAATTAAACCAGTTCATTGGAGTAAATCTCTATATGGGACACTTGGTTTTATAAAACTATTTCATAGCTGAATGATGTAGAGCGTTGCTCAGACTCTCTTTTTGCAAAAGAGTGCTGTTAGGTCAAATTAACACAAAAAACATGTAATAATATAATAATAGGACTATTTTTATAAAATAGCAATTCATTTAATAATTTTTCATAGGTTCAATAACATCTTAGAAAACCATGGTGTGTATGTGTGTATTGAATGTGTATATTTTTATGTACATATTATGGTTTAATAGCTAATGTTATTATAAGCTAAAATTTGGACATTAAAGTGGATTGTGGTATGAATATATGTGTTATTCTAAAGAGATCTGATTAACACAAATTAATAGCTTATATTTCATGATTTGGATTAGAGTGATATAATTTATAAATTGTAATAATATGGAATATTTTTGCCTCCAAATGTCCAACTCCTCCAAAGTTGGACATTAGCCAGGTAAAGTAGAAGCAGCAGGAACATGCATTTTAGCTGGTTACATATGTGTTTTTTCTCTGAATGTTTAATCATTTAAAAGATAAAAATGTTGCTTTAGAAGAAGTGGAGTAAGCTTAAGCCAGCATTCACAGATAACTGAGTTTATTGATTATTCTGCATTTTTCATATCGATAATATGAAGTGATTCTGAAAATGTTTTTGCTAGCTACTAGAAAATAAGCTAAGATTTATGGTAGTTCTCTGAATGCTTCCATCAAAGTTCCATCAATAGGAATGTGTGGTCAGTCTTCTTTTGATGAAATCAGTGGACATATTGTAGTAATATTTGCATGGCCTCAGACAGTTTTATTACTCTAACAACACAATAAATAGCTAAGATTTTAGCCACTTGAGGGATCTTCTTACTGTATACCAAAGAATTTCATGTGTGTGTGGCATGAACCACCTTATAAAATAGAGCTTCATCTGCTTATTACCTAAATATTACAATCTATCTATATTAGTGAATTGGAGCTGTGGATCAGGTAGTCAAATATGTATACACTGAGATAGGAACACCACTCATATATTTTTTCTGGAATTTATCTATATAACAAAATTAACTGAACCTATTGCAAATATGAAAAGAATATTAGCCCAATGTTGTTCATTCTTATTATGAATTTGAGTAAGCAATTTGTTCTTCCTTAGTCTCAAGTTCTTTAGAAAAGTGGTCTGGGACTATATTCTGTCTGAGATAATGTGGTGAAATGATTATATGCCCAGAGATTTCAACTCTTGGCTCTGAATCAAAATCAATTGAGGGAATTTCGGTTGAGCAGGTTCAGGATAGAACTTTGGTGTATGTACTTTTAAGAAGTGCCACAACTGATTCTGATTATTCAGCCAGGATATGGAATGGTGATTCTGTGATAATTGGTGTGAAGAACAAAAATGGGAATCTCTAAGTCTACATATTGCTTATAATTTATCTGAGTTTCATATCTTGTGAAAAAAATGTCAGTGGGTATAGCATTGGTAAAATAGCAATGTATGTCATTATAAGAAAAGATGCTCACATTATGTTATGGGTAAAAAAAATGATTAGAATGGACAGTGCATTAGGTCAGGGTTTTCCAAAGAAACAGTATATTTATTGAATATATATATATATATATATATGTGTATGTGTGTGTGTATACACACACAAATGCTTATATATGACTTATATGTGATATTTCTTTTTCCTTCCTGCATATGCTGAATTTTAAATTTCTCCAGCTTTGGTTACCTGGTTAATACCATTACTACTTTGTTTTTTAAAGCTTTTGAAAGTCTCTTGGGCCTATAAAAGGCACAGGGCTCTCAAAAGCAATACAGGTTGTGATGTGGTAAGAATAATTTAAAGACCATGTGAGAGGAGGAGGGGCAAGATGGCGGAAGAGCAGGGTCCCCAAGTCACCTGTCCCCACCAACTTACCTAGATAACTTTCAAATCATCCTAAAAACCTATGGATTCGGCCTGAGATTTAAAGAGAGACCAGCTGGAATGTTACAGAGAGAAGAGTTCCCGCTACTATCAAGGTAGGAAGACGGAAATAAGTAAATAAGGGAGCGGGGCCCTGTGAGCTGCCCGGGCTAAGGCGGGGGGGGAGGGGGGAGGCCTCCAGGACAGGAAAGCGTAGGCTCCGAGAAGCAGGAACTTTCCCAGAGGGAAAGGCGCTTGCAGGGAACTCGGGCAGGATCCCAGGAGGGGCAGTGGAGCCCCCAGGTTCCCGGGGTCACTAACAGAGGACCTGCGACCCGGGAGAGAGCGCGCCACACACCGTGGCCGAGCTTCCTAAAGGGCTGGAGCGCGCACCCGAGGGGCCTCAGAGCAGCTCAGGGGGTGGCTCAGGCAGCGGCTCTGTTCGGAGGGGGCTGCGTGGCCCCAGGAACATGATTCCAGCGCCGGGGAACACAGCCCAGGATCCGGACAGGCGGAGGCCAGGAGGACACAGGGCAGCGAGGACGCTCCTTACAAAAGCGGTTCCCTACCCTCCTGCACTGTTGGTGGGAATGTGAACTGGTGCAGCCCCTCTGGAAAACTGTGTGGAGGTTCCTCAAAGAGTTAAAAATAGATCTGCCCTACGACCCAGCAATTGCACTGCTGGGATTTACCCCAAAGATTCAGATGCAGTGAAACGCCGGGACACCTGCACCCCGATGTTTCTAGCAGCAATGTCCACAATAGCCAAACTGTGGAAGGAGCCTTGGTGTCCATCGAAAGATGAATGGATAAAGAAGATGTGGTCTATGTATACAATGGAATATTACTCAGCCATCAGAAACGACAAATACCCACCATTTGCTTCGACGTGGATGGAACTGGAAGGTATTATGTTGAGTGAAATAAGTGAATCGGAGAAGGACAGACATTATATGGTCTCATTCATTTGGGGAATATAAAAATTAGTGAAAGGGAATAAAGGGAAAAGGAGAAAAAATGAGTGGGAAATATCAGAAAGGGAGACAGAACATGAGAGACTCCTAACTCTGGGAAACGAACTAGGGGTGGTGGAAGGGGAGGAGGGCGGAGGGTGGGGGTGACTGGGTGACGGGCACTGAGGGGGACACTTGACGGGATGAGCACTGGGTGTTATTCTGTATGTTGGCACATTGAACACCAATAAAAAATTAATTTATTAAAAACACCTTCTAATCCAGTATCATGTAGTTCATTCTAGACTTCTCCCTTATTTGTGACCTCTTTTACTGACAGTGAGGAACCTGACTCACATCATTTACTATTTATGTACTTACTTGTTCAATCTTAGTATGAATGTAATTTCGTATTTTTAAACTGTACCCCTGTGAAAAACAAATTTACCAACTAAAATTGTGTTTATGTGCAGTTATTTTTGTGTTTGGTCATACATTTCCCAATCAAAACATCATTTTCCAAAGTCACTTATGTCAGCTCCTTTTTCTCCACCCTCTTCAGTGCAGTTATATCATATAGAGGTAATACAGTTAGATTTATTTGTCACAGGCTACATTTCACCCTGGGATACTATGATTTTTTTAAAATTGCATACATTTAGCTTTACCCTGTGATATTCTGTTCTGTAGGTGTTGACAAATGTGTAGAATCATGTATTTTCCACATAGTAACATAAAGAACAGTTGTATCACTCTAAAAATTTCCCTGAGTCCTCTTTGTAGTCAAAATCAGTCCCTCCTGACTCCTAACAAATACTGATTTGTTATCCATCCCTACAATTTGTCTTTTCCCAGAATATTGAAAAAACAGAATCATACAATATGTAGGCTTTTGGAACTGCTATCTTTGACTTAGCAATATTTAAGATCCATATGGTATGAATTCTTTCTTGTTATGACTGATTAGTATCCATTGTTTCCAAATCCAAATCTGCTTATCCATTCACTTGTGGGAGAACAATTTCATTATTTCCAGTTTGGGACAATTATGAATAAAGCTGCTATAAACATTTGTGTATAGGTTTTTATGTGAACATAGATTTCAATTAACTGGGGACTATGAGTGTTGTATCGTATAGCAAGACCATTTTGCTCTGGCAAGACCATTTTGCTCTGTAAGAAATTTCCAAACTGTTTTCCCAGGTAATTTTATTATTTTACATTCCCACTAGCAATGAATGTGAGTTCCTGTTACATTGAATCTTCATCACCATTTGGGATTGTTAGGTTTTGGATTTTAGCTATTCTAAATATTACTCATATTACTATGAGTAATAGCTCATAGTGGCTTCATTTGTATTTTCCTGATGACAAATGACAAGCATCTTTTCATTTACTTACTTGCCATCTGTGTATCTTCTTTGGTGAATACATATATTCACTACATTGTTTTCTTGTTGCTGACTTCTTTAAGAGTACTTTATGTGTCTTGGATATGAGTCCTTTGTACATCATATTCTTGAAAAGTGGAAACAAATGAAGTGGCCATAAGGTACAAACATTTGTTTTTAATGAACAGTAATATGAAAAATTTTGAAAATACCCAATTGAACTTTAGTGTATTTTATTTTTAAAATTTTCATCTATTTTACGTTTTTTAAATTCCAGTTAGTTAACAAACAACAAAATATATTTTTAAAGATTTTATTTATTTATTTGGCAGAGAGAGAGAGAGAGCACACAAGTAGGCAGAGTTGTAGGCAGAGGGAAAGGGAGAAGCAGGCTCCCTGCTGAGCAGAGAGCCCAATGCAAGACTCCATTCCAGGACCCTGGGATCATGACCTGAGCCAAAAGCAGATGCCTGACCCACTGAGCACCCAGGTGCCCCAGAAATCACATTTAATCACTTCTTCCACACTCTATCTATTAAAAGTGAGTCAGTAAGTCCAGCAAATCTCAAGGAGAAAGGATTACACAAGAGAGTAAATACCAGGAGGCAGGAATTTTTGGGAACCAATTTAGAGGCCACTCACCACTCTAAGATGCTAACACCTTCTTCTCCAGATTCAACACTTCCATGCAACACTTGCTGCTTATCACAAGTGCCCTCCTTAATCCCAGCCACCTATTTAACCCATCTCCTTCCCCCCAACCTTCAGTCTAGTAACCATCCATTTGTTCTCTATAGTTAAGAGTCTCTTTTGTGGTTTGCCTCTCTCTCTCTTTTCCCCTCTGCTCATTTGTTTCTTAAATTCCACATAGGAGTGGAATTATATGGTATTTGGCTTTCTCTGACATATTTCATTTAGTATAATACTGTCTAGCTCCATCTACATAGTTGCAAATGGCAAGATTTCATTCTTTGTTTTGGCTGAGTAATATTCTGTAATATTTATATGCATATATATGTATATATGTCACATATATAGCTATATATGTCACATTTTCTTTATCAATTCATCAGTGGAAGAACACTTGGGTTATTTTCATAGTCTGGCTAATGTAGATAATGCTTCTATAAATGTGGGGTACATGTATCCTTTTGAAATGGTATTTTGTGTTTTTTGGGTAAATACCTAGTAGTACAAATACCTAATAACCTAGTAGATCACAGGGTAGTTTTATTTTTAACTTTTTGTGGGTCTTCCATACAATTTTCCACAGTGGCTGCAACAGTTTGCATTCTCATCAACAAAGCAGGAAGTTTCCCCATTCTCCACATCCTCATCAACACCTGTTGTTTTTTGTGTTGTTGATTTTGGCCATTCTGACTTGTAAGAGGTAATACGTAACTTAAGTTTGGATTTGTATGCCCTGATGATCAGTGATATTGAACAACTTTTCATGTGTCTATTGGCCATCTACATGTCTTTGGAAAAATGACTATTCATGTCTTCTGCCCATTTAAAAAATTGGATTATTCATTTTTGGGGTATTGAGTTTTATAAGTTCTTTATATATTTCGGATACTAACCTTTTATCAGATATGTCATTTGCAAATATCTTCTCCAGTTCCATAGGTTACCTTTTAATTTTATTGATTGTTTCCTTTGTGTGCAGAAGCTTTTTATCTTGATAAGGTCTCAATAGTTCATTTTTGCTTTTGTTTCCCTTGCCTCAGGAGACTTATCTAGAAGTAACTATGACCAATGTCAAAGAGGTTACGGTCTGTGTTCTCCACTAGGATATTTATGGTTCCATATCTCACATTTAAGTTTTAATCCATATTGAATTTGTTTTTGTATATGGTGTAAGAAAGTGGTCCAGTTTCATTCTCCTGCATGTTGCTGTCCAGTTTTCTCAATACTGTTTGTTGAAGAGACTGTCTTTTTTCCCATTGGATATTCTTTCCTGCTTTGTTGAAAAGTAGCTGACTCTAGCTGTGGGCTCATTTCTGGTTTTCTGTTTTGCTCCATGGATTTATGTGTCTGGTTTTGTACCAGTACCATCCTGTGTTGATCACTACAGCCTTTTAATGTACCTTGAGGTCCAGAATTTTGATGCCTCCAGCTTTGCTATGCTTTTTCAAGGTTTCTTTGGTTATTTAGGGTCTTTTGTGGTTTCATACAAATTTAGGATTGTTTTTTCTAGCTTTGTGAAAAATGCTATTGGTATTTTGATAGGGATTGCATTAAATGTGTAGATTGTTTAGAGTAGTATAGACATTTTAAAAATATTTGTTCTCCCAATCCATGAGCATGGAATGTCTTTCCATTTCTTTCTGTCATCTTCACCTTCTTTCATCAGTGTTTGATAGTTTTTAGAGTACAAGTCTTTCACCTATTTGGATTGGTTTCTTCCTAGGTATCTTATTTTTTGTACAATTGTAAATGGGATTGCTTCCTTAAATTCTCTTTCTGCTGCTTCATTATTGGTGTATGGAAGTGCAACAGATTTCTATATGTTGATTTTGTATCCTGAATTCATACTGACTTTACTGAATTCATGTATCACTTCTAGCAGTTTTTTGGTGGAGTCTTTCAGGTTTTCTATATAGAATATCATGTCATCTGTGAATAATGAAAGTTTGGCCTCTTCCTTGCTGTTTTGGATGACTTTTGTTTCATTTGTTGTCTGATTGCTGAGACTAGAACTTGCAATATTATGTTAAAAAACATTGGTGGGAGTGGACATCCCTAGTTATTACGGACCTCAGTGGAAAAGTGCTCAGTTTTTCCCCATGGAGGATGAGATTACCTGTGGGATTTTCATAGATGGCTTTATTATATTGAAGTTTATTCCCTCTAAACCTAATTTTAGAGAGGTTTTTTTTTTTATCATAAATGGACGTTGTGCTTTGTTGAGTGCTTTTTCTGCATCTATTGAGGGTAGCATATGGTTCTCATCCTTTTATAAATGTGGTGTATCATAGTGATTGATTTGTGAATATTGAACCACTTTTGCAACACAGGAATAAATCCCACCTGATCATGGTGAATGACTTTATTAATGTATTTTTGGATTTGGTTTGCTAGTATTTTATTGAGAATTCTTTGCATCCATGTTGATCAGGGATATTGGCCAATAGTTGTCTTTTTTAATGGAGGCCTTCTGTGGTTTTGGTATCAGGGTAATGCTGGCCTCATAGAATGAGTTTGGATGTTTTCCTTCCTTTTATATTTTTTGGAATAGTTTGAGAAGAATAGACATTAAATCTTTTTTAAATATTTGGTAGAATTTGCCTGTGAAGCCACCTGGCCATAGACTTTTGTTTCTTGGGAGTTTTTTGATTATTGATTCAAATTTATTGCTGGTTATGCTGGTTCTTGGTCTGTTCAAGCTTTCTATTTCATCCTGTTTGTTTTGCTAGTTTAAATGCTTTTAGGAATTTATCCATTTCTTCCAGGTTGTCCAAATTATTGGCATATAGTTTTTCATAATATTCTCTTATAATTGTTTGCATTTCTGTGATGTTGGTTGCTATTCTTCCTTCCTTTTTTATTCTTCCTTTCTTATTTGTGATTTTGTTTATTTGGGTCATTTTCTTTTTGATAAGTCTGGCTGGTTTTTTTTTCAATTTTATTAATTCTTTCAAAGAATCAGCACCTGTTTTCATCAATCTGTTCTTTTTTTTTTTTTTTACATGCATTGTCTTGGTTTTTTTTTTAATTTATTTTTTATTGGAGTTCAATTTACCAACATACAGAATAACCCCCAGTGCCCATCACCCATTCACTCCCACCCCCCACCCTTCTCCCCTTCCACCACCCCTACTTCGTTTCCCAGAGTTAGGAGTCTTTATGTTCTGTTTCCCTGTCTGATATTTCCCACGCATTTCTTCTCCCTTCCCTTATATTCCCTTTCACTATTATTTATATTCCCCTAATGAATGAGAACATATAATGTTTGTCCTTCTCCGATTGACTTACTTCACTCAGCATAATACCCTCCAGTTCCATCCACGTTGAAACAAATGGTGGGTATTTGTCATTTCTAATGGCTGAGTAATATTTCATTGTATACATAAACCACATCTTCTTTACCCACTCATCTTTCGATGGACACCAAGGCTCCTTCCACAGTTTGGCTATTGTGGACATTGCTGCTAGAAACATCAGGGTGCAGGTGTCCCGGCGTTTCATTGCATCTGCATCTTTGGGGTAAATCCCCAACAGTGCAATTGCTGGGTCGTAGGGCAGGTCCATTTTTAATTCTTTGAGGAACCTCCACACAGTTTTCCAGAGTGGCTGCACCAGTTCACATTCCCACCAACAGTGTAAGAGGGTTCCCTTTCTCCGCATCCTCTCCAACATTTGTGGTTTCCTGCCTTGTTAACTTTCCCCATTCTCACTGGTGTGAGGTGGTATCTCATTGTGGTTTTGATTTGTATTTCCCTGATGGCAAGTGATGCGGAGCATTTTCTCATGTGCGTGTTGGCCATGTCTATGTCTTCCTCTGTGAGATTTCTCTTCATGTCTTTCGCTCATTTCATGATTGGATTGTTTGTTTCTTTGGTGTTGAGTTTAATAAGTTCTTTATAGATCTTGGAAACTAGCCCTTTATCTGATAGGTCATTTGCAAATATCTTCTCCTATTCTGTAGGTTGTCTTTTAGTTTTGTTGACTGTATCCTTTGCTGTGCAAAAGCTTCTTATCTTGATGAAGTCCCAATAGTTCATTTTTGCTTTTGTTTCTTTTGCCTTCATGGATGTATCTTGCAAGAAGTTACTGTGGCCGAGTTCAAAAAGGGTGTTGCCTGTGTTCTCTTCTATGATTTTGATGGACTCTTGTCTCACATTTAGATCTTTCATCCATTTTGAGTTTATCTTTGTGTATGGTGAAAGGGAGTGGTCTAGTTTCATTCTTCTGCATGTGGATGTCCAATTTTCCCAGCACCATTCATTGAAGAGACTGTCTTTCTTTCAATGAATAGTCTTTCCCCCTTTATCGAATAATAGTTGACCATAAAGTTGAGGGTCTACTTCCAGGTTCTCTATTCTGTTCCATTGATCTATGTGTCTGTTTTTGTGCCAGTACCACACTGTCTTGATGACCACAGCTTTGTAGTACAACCTGAAATCTGGCACAAACTACCAAAACTGGAACAGGAAGGAATAGAAAACCTGAACAGGGCAATAACCAGAGAGGAAATTGAAGCAGTCATCAAAAACCTCCCAAGACACAAAAGTCCAGGGCCAGATGGCTTCCCAGGGGAATTCTGTCAAACGTTTAAAGAAGAAACCATACCTATTCTACTAAAGCTGTTTGAAAAGATAGAAAGAGATGGAATACTTCCAAATTCGTTCTATGAGGCCAGCATCACCTTAATTCCAAAACCAGACAAAGACCCCACCAAAAAGGAGAATTACAGACCAATATCCCTGATGAACATGGATGCAAAAATTCTCCACAAGATACTAGCCGATAGGATCCAACAGTACATTAAGAAAATTATTCACCATGACCAAGTAGGATTTATCCCCGGGACACAAGGCTGGTTCAACACCCATAAAACAATCAGTGTGATTCATCATATCAGCAAGAGAAAAACCAAGAACCATATGATCCTCTCATTAGATGCAGAGAAAGCATTTGAAAAAATACAACATCCATTTCTGATCAAAACTCTTTAGAGTGTAGGGATAGAGGGAACATTCCTCAACATATTAAAAGCCATCTATGAAAAGCCCACAGCAAATATCATTATCAATGGGGAAGCACTGGGAGCCTTTCCCCTAAGATCAGGAACAAGACAGGGATGTCCACTCTCACCACTGCTATTCAACATAGTACTGGAAGTCCTCGCCTCAGCAATCAGACAACAAAAAGACATTAAAGGCATTCAAATTGGCAAAGAAGAAGTCAAACTTTCCCTCTTCGCCGATGACATGATACTCTACATAGAAAACTCAAAAGACTCCACCCCAAGATTGCTAGAACTCATATAGCAATTTGGTAGCGTGGCAGGATACAAAATCAATGCCCAGAAATCAGTGGCATTTGTATACACTAACAATGAGACTGAAGAAAGAGAAATTAAGGAGTCAATCCCATTTACAGTTGCACCCAAAAGCATAAGAGACCTAGGAATAAACCTAACCAAAGAGGTAAAGGATCTATACCCTAAAAACTATAGAACACTTCTGAAAGAAATTGAGGAAGACACAAAGAGATGGAAAAATATTTCATGCTCATGGATTGGCAGAATTAACATTGTGAAAATGTCAATGTTACCCAGGGCAATTTACACGTTTAATGCAATTCCTATCAAAATACCATGGACTTTCTTCAGAGAGTTGGAACAAATTATTTTAAGATTTGTGTGGAGTCAGAAAAGACCCTGAATAGCCAGGGCAATTTTAAAAAAGAAAGCCATATCTGGGCACATCACAATCATCAGTCTGTTCCTTTGTGGTTTTTAGTTTTTATATCATTTACTTTTGCTATGACTTTCCTTCTGCTAGATTTAGGCTTCTTTTTTTGTTCTTTTTCTAGCTTCTATAGGTTTAAAGGTAAGTTGTTTACTTCAGATTTTTCTTGTTTCTTGAGATAGGCCTGTATTGATATATATATACTTCATTCTTAGGACTGCTTTAGGTATAACCCAAAGGTTTTGGATGGTTGTGTTTCCTTTTTTTATTTTTTTAAGGATTTTATTTATTTATTTGAAGATGCAGGAGGACACAGCATGGGGGGATGGGAAGAGGGAAAGGGAGAAACAGGACCCCATATTCATGACTTGAGCTGAAAGTGGACACTTAATTGACTGAGCCACTCAGGTGCCCCTGGACTGTTGTGTTTGCATTTTCATTTGTTTCTATGTATTTTTAATTTTTTTTCTGTGATTTCCTGGTTGACTCATTCATTGTTTAGTAGCATGTTATTTAACCTCCATGTATTTGTGGTCTTTCCAAATTTCTCTGTGTCATTGACTTCTATCTAGTTTTATAGCATTGTGGTCAGAAAAGATGCATGGCATGATTTTAATCATTTTGTATTTGTCAAGGCCTTGTTTGTGACATAATATGTGATCTATTCTGGAGAATGTCCTGTGTGCACTTGAAAGCGATGTGTGTTCTACCCATTTTAGGATGGAATGTTCTGGATATATGTGTTAAAGTCTGTCTGGTCCAGTGTGTCATTCAAAGCCACTGTTTCTTTATTGATTTTCTGTTTAGATGATCTATCCATTGATATTATTGGGGTGTTAAAGTCCCCTACTATTTTTGTATTATTATAGATGAGTTCCTTTAGGGGTGCCTGGGTGGCTCAGTTAGTTAAGCATCTGTCTTCAGCTCAGGTCATGTTCCTGGGATCCTAGGATGGAGCCTTGTGTTGGACTCCCTGCTCACCAGGGAGTCTGCTTCTCCATTTCCCTCTCCCCATCCCCTGCTCACTATCTCTCTAAAATAAATAAATCTTTATGGGGATCCCTGGGTGGCGGAGCGGTTTAGCGCCTGCCTTTGGCCCAGGGCGTGATCCTGGAGACCCGGGATCGAGTCCCATGTCGGGCTCCCGGTACATGGAGCCTGCTTCTCCCTCTGCCTGTGTCTCTGCCTCTCTCTCTCTGTGTGTGCGACCATCGTAAATAAATAAAAATTAAAAAAAAAATCTTTAAAAAATAAATGAGTTCTTTTATGATTTTTATTGATAGTTTTATATATTTCTGTGCTCTTATGATGGGTTCACAAGCATTTACAATTGTTAGCTCTTCTTGTTGGTTTGTCCCCTTTATTATGATATAGTGCCCTTCTTTATCTTTTGTTATAGTCTTTGTTTTAATTTTAGTTTGTCCAGTATAAGTATTGCTACTCTGGCTTTCTTTTGACATACATTTGTTTGATAAATGTTTCTTCCTCCCCTCACTTTCAATCTGCCCATGTCTTTAGTTCTAAAATGAACCTCTTGCAGGCAGCATGCAGATAGGTCTTGGTTTTTATCCATTCTGACATCCTACATTGACTGAAGTGTTTTTTTTTTTTTGACTGAAGTGTTTAGTCCATTTACATTCAAAGTAATTATTGATAGGTATGTATTTAGTGCCATTTTATTACTTATCTTGTTGTTGTTTCTGGAGATGTTCTCTGATTCTTTCTTATCTTTATCACTGTTGGTCTCTCCTTTGCACACAAAGAGTCTCCTTTAATATTTCTTGTAGGACTGGTTTATTGGTCACAAGCTCCTTTCATTTTTGTTTGTCTGAAGAACCTTTTGTCTCTCCTACTCTGAATGATAGCCTTGCTAAATGCAGTATTCTTGGCTGCAGATTTTTCCTGCTTAGCACTTTGAATATATCATGCCACTCTTTTCTGGCTTGGCAAGTTTCTGTTGAGAAATCTCCAGCTAGCCTTATGGGTCTTCCCTTGTAAGTCTTACTGCTTTTAAGACTTTTTCTTTTGTCTTTTGTCTTACTGCTTTTAAGACTTTTGTCTTACTACTTTTAAGACTTTTTCTTCATCACTATATTTTGCAAATTCAATTACAATACGTCTTGGTGTTGGCCTGCTTTTGTTGATTTTGATGGGACTTCTCCGTGCTCCTGGATCTGGATGTCTGTTTCCTCCCCCCACCCCATTAGAAAAGTTTCCAGCTATTATTTCCTCAAAAACAGTTCTGTCCCTCGTTGTCTCTCTTCCTCCTCTTGGACTCCTAGAATATGAATGTTATTACATTTGATTGAGTCACTGAGTTCCCTAAGACTATTCTCATGTTGCATAATTCTTCCTTCTCTCTTTTGTTCAGCTTCATTATTTATTTTCCATTATTTTGTCTTCTATGCCATTCATTTCTCAGCTTCTTCCAGCCTATTGTTCATTGCATCAAGCCTTTTTCTAATTTTATTCATTACATTCTTCATCTCTGATTGATTGATTCTTTTTTAACTCTTTTATCTCAGTGGTAAGAGTCTCCCTGAATTCTTCTATTCTTTTCTCAAGTCCAGTGAGTAGCCTTATGATTGTTGGTTTAAATTCTCCATCAGGCATGTTACTTGTATGTGTTTTGCTTAGATCTCTGGCTGTGGCCTTATATTGTTCTTTCATTTGGCATAAATTCCCGTGTCGTGGAGTTTTATCTAAGTCTCTGCCTTCTTCTGTGCATTAGAAAAGCCAGTTATGTTTCCTACTCCTGAAAATATGGCTTTATAAAGAGGTCATGTAGTGTCCAGGGCCTGACACTTCAGGGAATGTCTTCCATGTGCACTGTGGGTGCTCTGCTATTGTGTTATGGCTGCTCTGTCCTTCAGGGTATTCGTGCAGAGGCTCTCCTTGCCTGCCATGGGCAGTGTTTGGTTCTTAGCATGAATGTGGTAAGTTTCAACTGGCTGTGCTCTGGGCTGCTTGAGAAAGGAGACCTGCTACTCGTTTCATGAGAACTGGGGCCCTGCAGAACTCTCTTGTGGGGAGATGTGGTGTGGTCAGGGAGTGGTGCTGGTCTTCTGGGGGAGAGGCCTACCATGCGGGGGCTTAGATGAGCTTGATTGAGAGAGGGCAGTCCTTACAGAGCACAGGGAGGTGGTGTTTTGTGGAAGCAAGTTAGGCAGCCTATGGGAGCACTGCGCGACTTCCCTGGGGTGGCTCTGTGTTTGTGCTGAGGGGTCGGGGAGGGAAATGGCAACAGCCAACATGGAGAAAAGCATCTTTGTTTATAGAGATGAGTCTCCATGAAGGATGCCTCTCACAGACAAGCTCTGTGAAGAGCGAATATTCTCCATACTATGAGCCCTATGTTTTTTCAGATCACTGTTTCCATGCTGTCTGCCTCTGGGTTTTATGCCTGCCTTCTCTCCAGGAGCAGCACAGTGCCCTCCAGGCTCTGTTCCAGCCAAGCCTGCTCCCTTTAAAACTCTAGGCTTTAAGGACATGGTGTGGGCAAGGGCTCATGTTGGTCATCCAGGGTATGAGCCCAGCATGCTGGAGCTGAGGCAAGCTTGACTGACAAAAGCAGTCCTGCCAGAGCACAGAATTGTGGGGCTTGGTGTAAGTAAAGCAAGCTGTTTCCAGCACGTGGCTCTGTGTTTCTGATGAGGGGCAGGGAAGGGAAATGGCTGAGCATCTCCATAAATGCTGCCTCTCAGGACATATAAAAAGGCAAATCATCCCCCTTTGTGGCCTAGGTGTTCTTCAAATCACTGTGTCCACAGTGTCTACCCCCAGGTTGTTTCATGCCTTCCATCCAGGATCTCTATCCCAGCCAAGTCTTCTGACCTTTAAAACTTCAGTATTTAAGCCCCACTGGTTATAATTCACGAAATGCGGCCCCTCTCGTTTTCCAAGCCACTGGCTTTGGGGAAATGTTCTCCTTATATGTTCCCCTATGCACTGCTTTCTGTGTCACCCTTCTCTGTGACCATGGCTCCCTCCCTTCCACGGTACTCATGATCCCTTTTTCCCCTACCTCATGTGTCTGCAATTCCTACCTTCTTGGATTTGACCCATCTTCTCCCTTTCATTGTGGAGTCTGTGCTGTCTGTCTTCAGGTCAATTTCTGGGATTTTTTAAAATTTTTAAATGTTTAATTTTAAGGGACCTGCAGAACCAAAAAAAAAAAACTTTGTAAAAAAGAATGGAGTTAGAGGTCTAATGCAGCCCAATTTCAAGACTTATTATAAAGCTAAGGTAATCAACACATAATGGAAGTGGTGTAACGACAGAAAATACTAACGGGTCAGAAAAGAGTGTTGAGATATGTATGGTCAGGAATATGACAACTGATTTTCTACTACTTTATAAAAATAATTCAGTGGGGGGAATATTTCATGCTTCCAAAAACTAGTTCTGGAATTATTGGATATTCATATGCAAAATAATTAAAATAAAAACTATGATCCATATATTGCCAGATCTATGTAAGAAAAACCTTTGTGACCTTTGGAAAGGCAAGTATTTCTTAGCTGCAACACTAAAATACATGTCACAAAAGAAAAAAAATTGATAAACTGGACTTCATCAAATTTTAAAACTTGTGATCTTTGAAAGACAATGTTAAGACAATGAAAAAACAAACCATAAATGTAGAGGAAAAAATGCAAATCATTTATCTGATAAAGAACTTATATCCAGAATACAAAAAGAACTCTCAAAATTCAGTATGCTATCAAGCAACATAATTTTAAAATGTGCAAAAAATTTGGACAGGCACTTCACCACAAGAGAGATATAAATGGCAAATAAGCACATGAACAGATGTGTAATACCAGCAGTCATTAGGGAAATGCAAATTAAAAGCTATGAGATATAACTTACCTATCAGAATAGCCAAAATTAACATGACTAACCATGCCAAGTGTTGAGGAATACGTGGAGGCAGTGCAATTCTCATACACTACTAGAAGGAATATTAAATGGTACAACCACTTTGAGAAAGCTGGTGGTTTCTTAAAATGTTAAATAAACATTTGTCATATGGTCCTACTATTCCTTTTTTTAAAATACTTTTTAAAAATTATTTATTTATTTATTCACGATAGACACACAGAGAGAGAGACAGAGACACAGGCAGAGTGAGAAGCAGGCTCCATACAGGGAACCTGACGTGGGACTTGATCCCAGGGCTTCAGGAGCAGCACAGTGCCCTCCAAAGGCAGACACCCTGGGCCAAAGGCAGACGCCCAACTACTGAGCCACCTAGGTGTCCCTCTGGCAGCTTTATTTGTAATACTTCAAAATGGAATCAACCCAAATGTCCATTAAAAGGTGAATGGATAAGTACATCATGGGGTATGCTCATATAATGGAATGGTATCCCACAACATAAAGGAATGATCCTTTGGTGCCCATTCCAGGAGAATGCCGGCTGTCCGGGGACACCTGCATCAACCCACCTCGGGGAAGAATCTGGCTGAGACTGGCTACACAGTCTCCCAGGATTCGGAAAACAAACCACTAAAGCTGGTGGTTGTTGGGGCGGGGAGTGGCAGTGCTAGCCATATCATGGTGGACAAGAAGTGGCTGTTAAAGCCAGGGCCACTGGAATCAATGACCCTGGGCAAACCCTGGTACAAAGACAAGTTTCTTTCCAACTTTTTCACAAAGCACAAGAACAAGCTTCTGAAGTTCCCCACATCTCTGGACAGCTGGCAGCAAATATTTGTGAAAGAGGGGCTGGACAACTCCAGGAGGGGATGTCCATCTTGTGAAGATCTGATCACTTGTGGTTCTAAGGAGGGCTTTTTCTTCTCATGAAGGCTCACAGAGATCCCCCAACCTGTCCCCACAAGGTTAGAAAAAACTGACCAAGAGCAGACCTATTTTCCATGCTCTCAGCAACCCAGCTAGCACAGAAGGCATTCATAGAGGACATTGAAGCCCACCTGACTGAGCGTCCCTTGGCTCCCTATCCAAGTTTGGAGAATTATCTACCTGCAGACCTCTCATAAAGATACCAGAAGTGCTCGATCCTGACAGGCAGCTGGAGGACACATGGGCTTACTGTCAGAATAGTGAGAAAAAAATGAAGTCCCCCCACAAAGCTTTGTGAGAAACATCCTGCCAAAGTCTACCTGGAGCTTCCCAAGAAGAGTCCTGGGTCACATACAGATGAATTGCCTGAGAAAAAGAGGTCAAGCACAAAGGATTTGCTCAAAACTCTTCTTCATAGAAAAATACCCAGAAGAATTCATAAATTCTGCAAATGGGTTGCTAATTTTGGAGACTTGAGCATTGATGAAGAGGTGATCATAAAATAATTTGACATTGGCTTTGAGTGCAAACCAACCTATGACATTGACTGCATGAAGAAAGTAATCCACGTTTCTTTGGAGCTAAAGTACAGAGTGGAGCTAGGTAATATGGAGGAAATAAAATTCTCCTTACAGGAACAAAACTGGCAGAGGAAACTCCAGATACCACAGACCTTACAAACCTAACTGGGTGAAGATGAATTATAGAGCATGGTACCTTAAGACCAAGTTGTGGAAAAAGCTAATAAATGGTGAAATTTTGATTGACTCCAAAGTCTTACTAAAAGCTCAAGAGGGAGTTTTGGAACAGGATATTATTTCTGAACAGGATATTCTTGAAGGTCTTTATGGAACAATTGCCTTTAAATGCTTCATTTTAAGCAAGGGTGACAGGATGTTGGGCTTCCTTGAGAAGTTGTTCACCAGGAAGGGGTGGAAGGAAATATGATTCTAAGACTCCTATACACCATGCAATAAAAATCAACTTGAATGTAGAAGATGCATAGGAAGATGGTTTAACATTTCTCTGAGAGAGGCAGTTTCTCTCTTTCCTTTTAACATCAATCAGAATTCATGATGAGTGTCCCACCATGTATGTATAGCTTTGATTCCACAACATTTGTCAGTTTAACACCAAATGCTTATACACATTCCTCCATGACTTTCTGTTTAGTTCATCAATATTTTATATTTTATTAACTATGAAATTAATATTCACATATGCTCTTCTCACATTTTGTAACCCTGTGAATATTACATTGTTATACTGATTATTTGTACAAATAAAGCCATAATTAAGAAGCAGAATTACTCTTAAAAACAGAAATGATCTAGTTATATCACCTATAACATGGAGGAATCAATATAATTGTGCTAAGTAAAAGACTTGTATAGCTCCACTTATATTAAAACTATAACAGAATAATTATGACAAGTATTTTGTTAACCAAAAATTGAAATCTATCATCAAAATAATGTTGGATCTCTTTAATAATAAAATTATTGTCTCCCTTTTTAAGATTCCATCAAGCCCCCAAAACCAGTTTGAAAACTACTTACCTAAATTACAGGTAAAACTTGAGTTAAACCATTTTATCATAGCTCCCTATTAAATATGTTTTTAAATTTCACAATATGCATAAAAATTCTCCACCAAGGAATATTTCCATATCATATAACACAGGTGCAGAATAGCAAGGAGCTTCAAGTCTCTGGCAAACCTAGTGCGCACAGTAGATGTGTGTGAGCAAAACTACACAGCAACACCAAAGATCCTCACATATCTATTCAAGTGAAATTAATCTTTGCATTTCATGAATAGCAATTGAAAATAAGGAATCAAGAAACTTCTTTACATTTTCCAAAATAACAGCTATAACTGTCTGGGACGGGACAACTTGTAGCTAGAAATATTTGTAGTGCAGATCTAGAGGGCACTTCTGTTTCCATTAAGGAAGGAATTCATCTGTAAGTGGAAGTATATGTATATATTTCATCCTAATAGTATGAGCTAAATATCTGTTTATGTGCAAATTTTCTATTTCAAATAGTTTGTCTGAGAGCATCTCATACCTGAAGAACAAAATCCTAGAATTTCTCGCCATAGCCTTAGGTCCATGTCACCACCGTATCTTATTTCTGCAGTGGTTTCCAAACTAGTGTCTCTTCTCCTTCAGTTTATTTTTATAAAATAGAAATCTAGTCAAATTCACATGGTTGTTAATTCTCCAGGTTCATTTAAATTTACTTATACATATAAATGCACCTTCCACAGACACCCAGACACACAGATACTCTCTGGTATTCCACATCCGGTCAGTATGTCCTTTTATACCTCTACTGACTTTCCCTATTGATAGGACTTCACTCAGGCCACTGTGATCCCATGTCAATGTTCTCTCCTTCAAGGTCAATTTTATGATCGCTTTTTAAAATATCTTATGTTTTTAGACAAGGACTCTCCTCTTCTATTTACCTTCTACTAAAGAACTCACTCTAGTGAGAAGTAAGTCACTAATGGCTTCAAAATCTGGGAAAACCTTGTGTTTATTCATTCAGACGTCAAAGAAGCCATTATTTTTCCCTCTGGCCTAACATTATCTGGTTTCTGTGGCTCTCCATTCAAGCCTTGGGTTTCATGTGGCAGCATTAACCCTTACACATTTGTTGTTCAGATCTATAAAATCTGCTTTTCCACATTTTGGTTATGTGACATTGCATTTCACATAACGTGTCTCCTTCTCTATAAAATGAAAACCATATTATCAAACTCAGATTTTAGTGTCAATTAAGGGAGTACTTTACATCAATTCTTAATATCATAAGCATCAAGAACAATAGCCAGCGTATACCTGTGGAAGATTAGGAGGGAAAGAGGAAGGAAGAAGAGTACTAAAAAGGCAGAGAGAAGCCAATAAAAATTAGCTTTAATGGTACTTATCCTGTGTGATAGCCTTCAACTAAATCACACTCAATCTTATCTGATTAAAATGAAAAAGTATATTTGTAAAATAAGAGTTACTAGTAAAGCTTCCTATTGCTTATTGGTGGTGGCTACTTTCAATGAAATAAACTTTCTTTGGAGAAATTATGTAAGTTTTCCACTACTATAATTACCTGCATTGGTATTAGTTGTCATACAGAAGTAAATAGAAGTAGTGTTGGTCTATTTAGATTTTAAGCACCCATGAGACTTCAAAAAATAACCTAACCTCAAAATAGTTTTTAGGAGAGGGAAATCAGGAGATCCTGATACATAATAGTGTTAGTATATAACCTCTTACAGTTTTCAAAACCCATTCATGATCTTTATTTTTCTTTTTGAGGTTTACAACATAGATAAACCCAAAAGTATTATTACCTTCATTTCATATCTGAGAAAATTCCAGATAACTTGAGTCATCTAAAGTGCAAGATCCAAGTCAAAATCTTCTAATTATGTGTATAATTTCTACACTGACATGTAGCAATAGCATGGAAAATGAAATACTTTGAAATCCTGGACTCCATCTAGGATGCAAACTAAGGTAGGGTAAGAACATATGTACCAGGGCCTCTAAGATAAAAAACCAAAAACATAAAGATATGCTTTCATTTTCTGGAGCCACTTGTACCTTGCTCTTCTATTTTGACTATTAAAGCAGTTACAGCTTTGTCATTTGTGTGTAGGAACAGAGATAAACTCCACTCTGGAAGGAAATAAAAGCCGCAAACCAAATGAAATTTGATTGAATGGCTGGTGACAACTCATGTCATGTTCTCCTGATCTCATCATTTAAACAGAGGTTAAGGATATTGTCCTCTTGTCAATCTATCGTTAGAATAAATAAAGAACCTTTATTGTGCATAATGAAAACTATGCCTTTAAGAAAACTACTAAAAGCATAAGTTCTTCAACAGACACTTACATCATGAGGAAACAACGGATTGCACATGGAAAAACTGAAAGATAATAAAATAGCCTCTCCTCTTGTTTAATACTTTACAAAATAGGAAACCTATGATTTCTTAGTTATCCTTTTACTATTTACTTCTTTGCCTGAGCACACAACATATAACTTTTTGAATCAAACTGCAAAAAAAGAAAAATTAATGTAACTCATCCTTTATTTTTTAAAAAAGATATTTTTTCTACTTGTAACAACCCTTGTGAAAACAACCATTATATAATTATCAAACAATGCCAACCAAGTTATGTTCATATTAAAGTTATCTTAAGTAACTATTTGCTTAGATCAGGAAAATAGGTTACATGACACTATTAAAATTTCCTTTGATGATAAGTATGCCTATGAAAGCCTCTACTTTAAGTCAGCCATGCCCCTGAAGTTGATGGTACATTACACAAATATTACAATAATCAGTTGTATTAGAGTGTCACATAAGGGATAACGAAACCTTTTTTTAAGATTTTATTTATTCGTAACAGAGAGAGAGAGAGAGAGAGAGAGAGAGAGGCAGAGACAAAAACAGAGGGAGAAGCAGAGCAGGCTCCATGCAGGGAGCCCAACGTGGGACTCGATCCCGGGTCTCCAGGATCAGACCCTGGGCTGAAGGCGGCACTAAACCGCTGAGCCACCCGGGCTGCCCGGGATAACAAAAACTTTGGAGAATTTGGCTCTAGGAATATATAGTTTGAAAAGACAAAGGGAATTATTTTTAATTTCTGTGACTTTGCCTGAAAGAGTATTAAGGGCACAGCTTTTGGAGCTATGCAGAAATGAATTCATATTCTACCACTACCATGTTCTTATCCTGTGGCAATAGGCAACCTGTTCTCCAGAATAATATCTCATCTCAAATTTGGAATAACAACACCTCTTTCACTTGGATTCTTGAAGATGAAACAAGGTTATGAGTGCTTATAAAATCTTGATTGTCAATTAAATTTCCCCTTTTATCACTTTGTAATGAGGGATGTTGTGCTAAACATGAAATATCTCTTTGCTTTAAATTCCTGAAGCATAAAAAGGAAACTTAAGGAAACATCAGACCAAGCTTGATTAATTTCTCTAATTCTAGTGTTTAGACCCAATATATATGACCAAGGAACCATAGAAGCAAATTAGAATATTCTACCAATATGTCTTCCCTACCCATTCAGTCATTAAATAAAATGATATTAGATTTTAAAGAAAATTTTGAGAAAGGAAATTGTTCCCAAGCATCATAGAGAAATGTACTACTTTTGTAACATTAGTTTTGAGCTCAATAAGAACTGTGTGAAGTGTGCCTTATTGAACATCAGAAGATAAATGATATCAGAAAAAGCAGGACCCATCTATTTGCTATCTACAGGAGACTCATTTTAGACATAAGGACACCCACAGCCTGAAAATAAAAGGTTGGAGAACCATTTACATTCAAATGGTCCTCAAAAGAAAGCAGGGGTAGCCATCCTTATATCAGACAAACTAAAATTTATCCCAAAGACTGTAGTGAGAGATGAAGAGGGACACTATATCATACTTACAGGATCTATCCAAGAAGAGGACTTAACAATCATCAATACATATGCCCCCAATGTGGGAGCTGCCACATATATAAATCAATTAATAACCAAAGTTAAGACATACTTAGATAATAATACACTTATACTTGGTGACTTCAATCTAGCGCTTTCTACACTTGATAGGTCTTCTAAGCACAACATCTCCAAAGAAACGAGAACTTTAAATGATACACTGGACCAGATGGATTTCACAGATATCTACAGAACTTTACATCCAAACACAACTGAATACACATTCTTCTCAAGTGTAGATGGAACTTTCTCCAGAATAGACCACATACTGGGTCACAAATCAGGTCTGAACCAATACCAAAAGATTGGGATTGTCCCCTGCATGTTCTAAGACCATAATGCCTTGAAATTAGAACTAAATCACAAGAAGAAGTTTGGAAGGATTTCAAACACGTGGAGGTTAAGGACTATCCTGCTAAAACATGAAAGGGTCAACCAGGAAATTAGAGAAGAATTAAAAAGATTCATGGAAACTAATGAGAATGAAGATACAACCATTCAAAATCTTTAGGATACAGCTAAAGCAGTCCTGAGGAGGAAATACATCACAATACAAGCATCCATCCAAAAACTGAAAAGAACTCAAATACAAAAGATAACCTTACACCTAAAGGAGCTAGAGAAAAAACAGCAAATAGATCCTACACCCAGCAGAAGAAGAGAGTTAATAATGATTCGAGCAGAACTCAATGAACTAGAGACCAGAAGAACTGTGGAACAGATCAACAAAACCAGGAATTGCTTCCTTTAAATAATTAATAAGATAGATAAACCATTAGCCAGCCTTATTAAAAAGAAGAGAGAGAAGACTCAAATTAATAAAATCATGAATGAGAAAGGAGAGATCACTACCAACACCAAGGAAATACAAACGATTTTAAAAACATATTATGAGCAGCTATACACCAGTAAAGTAGGCAATCTAGTAGAAATGGACACATTTCTGGAAAGCCACAAAGTACCAAAACTGGAACTGGAAGAAATAGAAAACCTGAACATGCCAATAACCAGGGAGGAAATTGAAGCAGTCATCAAAAAACTCCCAAGAAACAAAAGTCTAGGGCCAGGTGACTTCCCAGGGGAATTCTATCAAACGTTTAAAGAAGAAACCATACCTATTCTACTAAAGCTGTTCAGATAGATAGAAAGATATGGAGTACTTCCAAACTCGTTCTATGAGGCCAGCATCACCTTAATTCCAAAACCAGACAAAGACCCCACCAAAAAGGAGAATTATAGACCAATATCCCTGATGAACATGGATGCAAAAATTCTCAACAAGATACTAGCCAATAGGATACAACAATACATTAAGAAGATTATCCACCATGGCCAAGTGGGATTTATCCCTGGGATACAAGGCTGGTTCAACACTCGTAAAACAATCAATGTGATTCATCATATCAGCAAGAGAAAAAACAAGAACCATATGATCCTCTCATTAGATGCAGAGAAAGCATTTGACAAAATACAGCATCCATTCCTAGTCAAAACTCTTCAGAGTATAGGGATAGAGGGAACCTTCCTCGATATCTTAAAAACCATCTCCGAAAAGCCCACAGCAAATATCATTCTCAATGGGGAAGCACTGGGAGCCTTTCCCCTAAGATCAGGAACAAGACAGGGATGTCCACTCTCACCACTGCTATTCAACATAGTACTGGAAGTCCTCGCCTCAGCAATCAGACAACAAAAAGACATTAAAGGCATTCAAATTGGCAAAGAAGAAGTCAAACTCTCCCCCTTCACAGATGACATGATACTCTATATAGAAAACCCAAAAGACTCCACCCCAAGATTGCTAGAACTCATACAGCAATTTGGCAATGTGGCAGGATACTAAATCAATGCCCAGAAGTCAGTATTGTTTTGTTTTTTAAGATTTTATTTATTTATTCAAGAGAGACACAGAGAATTAGAGACGCAGAGACATAGGCAGAGGGGGAAGCAGGCCCCCTGCGTGGGGAAGCCTGATGCGGGACTCGATCCTAGGACCCTGGGATCATTACCTTAGCCAAAGGCAGATGCTCAACCACTGAGCCACCCAGGTGCCCTCAGCTGAGGGCTATTTGACACAAAACCCCAAGTCTTTTATCAACTCCTAAGGAGGGAATAAGGAATGCTTATTGCATTCATTCTGCATCTATGTATCTCAAATGAAGTAGTAGTACACTGAGAATATAGATCATGAATTATCTCAATTCCCAAATCTGCTATTATATCATAAATCTATTATTTATAACTTTTTTGCAAACTATCAGAATACTATTAAAACTAAAATTAAAAAAAAACAAAAAAAACTAAAATTAATGTAAAAGGAGGACTTCCTTCAATTTACAGATATTTAAGGTCACACAATATGGGGGTGTGGTTACATCTCAGATTTTGGTATTGACTTTCACTTTTTCATTATAACAGTTTATAAAAAGATAGAATGCTGTTTAAAATATTTTAGTTATAGGCTGTTTTCCAGAAGCAAATGTCTTGGGAATATGTCTCATTTAACTGTTCTTTAGCATAATGTATCCCCTATGGCTCATTTTCCTGGTTAATGATCAACATAAGCAATATGTCTTTTTAATGTGAATATGAAACTTGTGTTCTGCAAGATGACGGTGGCAGAAGAGAGCAACAAGCTTTTCATTTGTTTTTGCTTGCCTTTTTTTTTAGCAAAGCCATGTTACCAATAGTTTATAAAATGTATTATTTAGAATGAGCACTTTATTTATTCCTGCATAGGAAAAGGAAAAAAATAATAAAGTTCATAAAATTCCATTATCTAATGAATTATATTCAATAATGCACTATAACGCACCAAAGATTTACATATAAATGGCTTGCCAACCCTTAACCATATGAGTTAAATCAATTAAAATAAATACAGTTGCAACCCCAATATTGAATACAATGAAACTTTCTTTTATTATTATTTTTTATTGGAGTTCAATTTGCCAACATATAGCATATCACCCAGTGCTCATCCCATCAAGTGCCCCCCTCAGTGCCCATCACCCAGTCACCCCACCCCCCGCGTACCTCCCTTTCCACTACCCCTTGTTTGTTTCCCAGAGCTAGGTGTCTCTCAGAAACATTTCTTTTTTAAAAAACGATTTTATATATTTGTTGATTATTTGAGAGAGAGAGAGCATAGAGAGCAAGTGAGAAGGGGAAGCCAACTTCCCACTCTGCAGACAGCCTGATGTGGGGCTCAATGCCAGGACCCTGAGATCATGACATGAGCCAAAGGAAGATGGGTAACTGACTGAGCCACCCAGGCACCCTTACATTGAAATATTTCTAATGTTTCTGAGAATAGTTTGCCCATCCTGTTGGAGGAAGAAAAGGCACCAGCATAAACAAATGTCATTATTCTAGAATTTGGCTACAAAACAGTATCCCATATAGCTCACCTTATTACAAAGATACAGGTAGTTAATATGTATGTTGACTCATTCTACTTTACAAAGAGATTTCTATGGCCCACTATTGATCTGATTATAATACATTTTTAATTTTATTTTATTTACTTATTCAAGAGAGAGAGAGAGAGGCAGAGACACAGAGCGAGAAGCAGGCTCCATGCAGGGATCCCGATGCGCAACTCGATCCCGGGACTCCAGCATCACGCCCTGGGCCTAACGCAGGTGTCAAACCACTGAGCCACCCAGGGATCCCCTATAATACATTTTATATAAGAAAAATCTTACACAGTTCCTCTTTTAGACCCTGTCAACAGTTCCTCTCCATAAAGACAGATCTTGACTGAATACTGCTTTCTTAGTAGTGCTAAGGTGGAAAGCTGAAATAAGCTTATTTAAGCCTTACAGTAGTCCTTGGATTACCTTCATTTATATCATTACATCATCTAGAAAAATACAACCAAACTTTAAAACTCTCAAACTAGAACTGTAAAAGTTAGTACTGAAATTTTGCAGGAGAAAATGGAATGGGGCATAGAGGAATAAATGATATTCCCTCACTCTTATACTCAGAAATAGCTCTTAATGTAGGTATTTAATACAGAGGTATTAGAAATTTCTAGCAATATACCACATTAATTTTTTAAGGTTTCATTGTAAAAAATTTATTACCAATTCCATATATTCTAAAGTGGTATTTTTCCATTTCTTAGACTAGCCTGTGTCTTAATTGGTTTCTGGACTTATTAATAGTTTTAGTAAAATAAATCTGAAAAATTCTCTGTATAGAAAAGCTTCATAGACCTTCTAATGCCCATACGTTTATTAAGTGCTATTTAAAATAATGGATTCAAGAAACAAGTTTGACATTTGTCAAACACAGGGTTTCCTAAACTCATCTGACCTCACAACATTTTTTTCAAGTAATATGTACTACACTTCACAGATCAAGTGGAATATCCTTGAGAAAAAATTCACATAAGAGATCTTTATCTGTATTTACAATTTAGTTTAAGCAAGTAATATAACAATATTTTGAAATTAATATGTTACATATATTATAAATAAATAATTAAAATATTGTTTTTGGAATTTATATCTTCAGTATATGAACTAAATAATGCAGTGGGTCAAACAAAAGGGAAATAAAACTAGGAAATACTACAAAATGTTGAACAAAAGGTAAAGTGACTATATGAGAGATAATTAAGGAATGTGGTGATTATGTCCAACATAATACAAACTACTAACGGATGTCTTAAAGTCAGAGAATATTGACAATCATCAAAGAGACATGAACAAATATCCCTGAGTTGAAGAAAGATCTGAGTTTACAGAATGAAATAGGTCTATGGAATAAAGTACTGAATTAAAAAGATAAAAAAATAACCTGCTCTGAAATACATGCTGATGAAATTTCAGAATCTCAAAAATAAGCCTTTTCAAAAAGATTTCAGATCAGAAAACAATGTACAATAAGAATCAGATGTGCATCAAGTCCTTAACCAGAAATGCTAGATAGTACATGTTAACAAAATAATGCTTGTCAAAATCTATTTTGTCCTGACTATTCGTACATTCAGATGATTCATTCTATGAAATAAGACAAATAAGCAAATCATAAGGAATTTTCCCCATCATGCAATTATATTTTTAAAATTCCATAAGAAGTAATTTAACAAAAAGGTTTTATTTATTTATTCATGACAGACAGAGAGAGAGAGGCAGAGACACAGGCAGAGGGAGAAGCAGGCTCCACGCAGGAAGCCTGACGCAGGACTCGATCCCTGGTCTCCAGGATTACACCGCATGCTGAAGGTGGCGCTAAACTGCTGAGCCACCGGGGCTGCCCCAAAATTATGTTTTAAATGAAGGAATGATATGAAAATTTTAAATACTGGTGGCACAATATGATCTTCAAGAAGAAAAAATTTCCAAAGAAATAAAAATAAATACATTAGACCCTGAAAATTAAGACTTTTTTTTAAGCAGTAGGCAATTAATGTCACAGTTATATTTCTCACTCTATAGGTTCAACTGCAGACCTTAATTTTTCCATGAAGAATATCAGTTAAATTTTTATCTCTTTTAATGGTGCCTATAACAATGCCTATGAAATATTTATTTTTAAAGATTTATATATAGACAGATTCATTTTGGATTATTCTTTTGTCATACTTTTCATGACAGAATAAACTGTTTTGAATGTGTTTATCTTGTCAAGGGAATGTTTATCATTTCCCTTGTTAGATATAGATGAATGATGTTTTCTAGTATTACTAGCAAGTACACCTTAGTCCTCCTTGTAAATAAGGCATGATAATTGCCTTTTTTGCCTCTGGCTCCTCCTGTGTAAACTGGACACAGTGTATTATTTTTAAGTTTTTCATGAAATCAAACAAATGGATTAAGTATAAAGCAAGATAATTTACATAACATGATTTGGTAGTGTCAGGCACAGAATAAACATTCAGTATAATATTGCTATTTTATATAGTATAATTATAACCAGAACTAAGCTATAGTCAATGCACAAAGGGGAAGGAAAAACCTTAGAGACCTAATTATATCTCACAAATATTTTCATTTACTGATTTTAAGAATGTTCTTTAAAGTCTCAATATATTTAGTAGATTTCATAATGTTAAAATTGGTAAGGCAGATTTTGAAATGGATATATTTTAACCCTCTCATTTGGAGAAATTTTGTGTTAAACACTTTGTGTTAAATTCAAGAGGCAATGCTTCAACCATTTCCTATAACAATACTCTAACTACCAGCTAGTAGAGGAGTATTTATCTAAAATACAATAAAGTTGGAGGGAGGGAAGATGGCAGCAGAGTAGGAAGACCCCTACCCTCTTCTCATTCTGAGAACACAACTAGGTAAGTATCAAATCATCCTAAGTACCCCCAAAATACACCTAGCGACTGACAGAACTTCACAGCTAAATGGAGAGAAGTAGCCACATAAAGAAGGTAGGAAGTGTGGAGATGTGTTTTAGGGGAGAAAGGGATTACGGATGCTGCAGAGTGGACAGAGATGTGGTCACAGAGAAGAGCAAGAGAGAATGGCACACAGGGGAATGCACAAAGAGAACACTTCCCCAAAATCACTGTCTTGAAAAGTGAGAAGGGCTGAATTCTCTGAGTTTTTGTAACTAGTGGGGCTTAGAGCCTAGAGCTTTGAAGGTCAGTGGGCTCGGCTGAGACAGAGCCTTCTTCTTTATCCATTCGTCAGTCAGCGGGACATTTGGGCTCGTTCCACAATTTGAATATTGTTGATAGTGCTGCTATAGACATTGGGGTGCATGTGTCCCTTAGAATCAGAATTTTTGTATCCTTAGATAAATAAGTAGCAGTGTAATTGCTGAATCATAGGGTAGTTCTATTTTTAAATTTTAAGAAACTTTCATACTGTTTTCCAAAGTGACTGCACCAGTTTGTATCCCATGAACAGTGCAAGAGGATTCCCCTTCCTTGCATCCTCACCAACATCTCTTATTTCCAGAGTTGTTTATTTTAGCCATTCTGACAGATGGAAGATAATATCTCATTGTGGTTTTGATTTGTATTTTCCTGATGATGAGTGATGTTGAGCGTCTTTTTCTGTGTCTGTTAGCCATCTGGATGTCTTTTTTGGAAAAGTGTGTGTTCATGTCTTCTGCCCATTTCTTAAGAGGGTTGTTTTCTGGGTGTTGAGTTTGCTATGTTCTTTATAGATTTTGGATATGAACCCTCTATCAGATATGTCATTTGCAAATATCGCCTCCCATTCTGTAGGTTGCCTATTAGTTTTGTTGAATGTTTCCTTTGTTGTGTAGAAGCTTTTATCCTGATGAAGTCCCAATAGTTCATTTTTGCTTTTGTTTCCCTTGTCTCTAGGGACATGTCTGGTAAGAAGTTGCTACGGCCGAGTTCAAAGAGGTTGCTGTCCTTGTTCTCTAGGATTTTGATGGATTCCTGTCTTACATTTAGATCTTTCATTTATTTTGAGTTAACTTTTGTGTATGATGTAAGAAAGTGGTCCAGTTTCATTCTTCTGCATGCCGCTGTCTAGTTTTCCTAACACCATTTGTTGAAGAGACTTTCTTTTTCTCATTGGATGTTATTTCCTGCTTTATCAAAGATGAGGTGACCATAGAGTTGTGGGTCCATTTCTGGGTTCTCTATACTGTTCCATTGATCTATGTGTCTGTTTATGTGCTAGTACAATACTGTCTTCATGATTACCATTTTGTAATACAGCTTGAAGTCTGGTATTGTGATGCCTCCCACTTTGTTTTACTTTGACTATTCAGAGTCTTTTTTGGTTCCCTACAAAATTTAGAATTATTTGTTCCAGCTCTGTGGAAAAATGCTGGTATTATTTTGATCAGGATTGCATTGAATGTGTAGATTGTTTGGGGTAATATAGACATTTTAAAAATATTTGTTCTTCCAATCCAGGAGCATAGAATGTTTTTCAATTTCTTTGTGTCTTCTTCAATTTCTTTCATAAGTGTTCAATAGTTTTCGGTGTACAGATCTTTTACCTCTTTGGTTAGATTTATTGCTATTGTAGGTATCTTATGGCTTTTGGTCCCTTTGTAAATGGGATCGATTATTTGATTTCTCTTTCTGCTGCTTCATTATTGGTGTATAGAAATGCAACAGATTTCTTTATGTTGATTTTATATCCTCCAACTTTGCTGAATTCACATATGAGTTCTAGCAATTTTTTGGTGGAGTCTTTCAGGCTTTCTACATAGAGTATCATGTTGTCTGCAAGAGTGAAAGTTTGATTTCTTCCTTGCCAACCGGGATGCCTCTTGTTTATTTATTTATTTTGTTGTTGTTTGATTGCTGAGGCCAAGACTTCCAGTACTGTGTTAAACAACACTGGTGAGAGTGGACATCCCTGTCATGTTCCTGGCCTTAGAGGAAAAGCTCTGTTTTTCCACATTGAAGATATTAGCTGTGGGTATTTTGTGTATATGGCCTTCATAATGTTGACGTATGTTCCTTCTATCCACACTTTTTTAACGGTTTTTATCAAGAAAGGATGCTGTATTTTGCCAAGTGCTTTTTCTGCATCTATTGAGAGAATCATATGGTTCTTATACTTTCTTTTATTAATGCAGTTCATCACATCGATTGATTTGCATATATCAAACCACCCCTGCAACCTAACAATAAATCATACTTGATCCTGGTGTATAGTCCTTTTAATGTAGTGTGAGATTTGGTTACATAGTATCTTCTTGGAATTTTTACATGCATGTTCATCAGGCATATAGGCCTGTGGTTCTCCTTTTTAGTGGAGTCCTTGTCTGGTTTTGGAATCAGGGTATTGCTGGCCTCATAGAATGAGTTTGGAAGTTTTCCTTCCCTTTCTGTTTTTTGGAACAGTTTCAGAAGAATAAGTATTAATTCTTCTTTAAATGTTCCTTAGAATTCCCCTAGGAAGCCATCTGACCCTGAAGGCTTATTTGTTCAGTTTTTAAATCCTGATTTAATTTCTTTGCTGGTTATGGGTCTGCTCAGGTTTTCCATTTCTTTCTGTTTCAGTTTGGTAGTTTATGTGTTTCTAGGAATTTCTCCACTTTCCAGATTTCCCAATTTGTTGGTATACAATTGTTCATAATATTCTCTTATAATTGTATTTCTTTGGTTGGTTGTGACCTCTCCTCTTTCATTCATAATTTTATTTATTTGGGTTCTTTCTCTTTTCTTTGTAGTAAGCCTGGCTAGAGGCTTATCAATTTTGTTAATTCTTTCAGAGAATCAATTCCTAATTTCGTTGATCTGTTCTATTGTTTTTTTATTTCTGTATCATTTATTTCTGCTTTAATCTTAATCATTTCCCTTCTCCTTCTGCTGGTTTTAAGTTTTATTTGCTGTTATTTTTTCCAGCTCCTTTAGGTATAAAGTTATGTTATGCATTTGGGACTTTCTTATTTCTTCAGTAAGGCCTGTATTACTGTACACTTCCCTCTTATTACTGCCTTTGCTGTGTCCCAGGGGTTTTGGACTATTGTGGTTTCATTATGCTTTGCTTCCATGTATTTTTTTATTTCCTCGGTTAACCCATTCATTCTTTAGTAGGATGTACTTTACCCTCCATGTATTTGTGGTCTTTCCAAATTTTTTCTTATGATTGACTTCAAGTTTCATAGAATTATGGTCTGAAAAGATGCATGGTAGGATCTCAGTCTGTTTTTATTGGTTGAGGGCTGACCAATGTGATGCTTTAAAATCTAGTTTGTCTGTTTTAAGTATGGGTATTCCAGCTTTATTTTGATGTCCATTACTATGATAAATGGTTTTTCCACTGCCTCACTTTCAATCTGGAGGTGTCTTTGGGTCTAAAATGAATCTATTGTAAGTAGCATATCGATGGGTCTCAGTTTTTATCCATTATGATACCCTATGTCTTTTAATTGGAACATTGAGTCCATTTACAATGAGAGTAATTATTGATAGATATGAATTTAATGCCATTGTGTTACCTGTAAACTTGGTGTTCCTGTAGATTATCTGTTTCATTCTGGTCTTTGTTGCTTTTAGTCTCTCTTTCCCATTCAAAGGGTCCCTTTTAATATTTCTTGCTGAACTGGCTTAGTGTTCACAAACTCCTTTAGTTCTTGTTTGTCTTGGAAACTCTATCTTTCCTTCTATTCTGAATGAGAGCCTTACTAGATATAGTATTCTTGGATGTATATTTTTCCATTTAGCATGTTGGATGTATTATGGCACTGTCTTCTGGCCTGCCAAGTTTCTGTTGACATGTCTGCTGCTAGTCTTATGTGTCTACCCTTGCAGTTTAAGGACCTTTTGTCCCTAGAAGCTTTCGGAATTCTCTATTGTTGTATTTTGCAAATTGTACTATGATATGTCTTGGTGTTGACCTGTTTTTGTTGATTTTGAAAGGAGTCCTCTGTGCCTCTTGGACTTGAATGCCTGTTTCCTTCCCCAGATTAGGGAAGTTCTCAGCTACAGTTTGTTCAGATTTGTTCAAATAAACCTTTGGCCCCTTTTTCCACTCTTCTTCTTCTGGGACTCCTATGATATGGATATTATTGCACCTTGTGGAATTGCTGAGTTCCCTAAGCCTATTGTATGATCTAATAGTTTTCTTTCCCTCTTCTTTCAGCTTCATTGTTTTCCATAATTTTATCTTCTATTTCACCTATTCATTCCTCTGCTTCTTCCATCCTCATTGTGATTACTTTTGGCCAGCTTTGCATCTCAATTATAGCATCTTTTATTCCAGCCTCACTAGGTTTTAGGTCTTTTCTCTCTACAACAAGGGTTTCTCTGATGTCTTCTATGATTCTTTCGAGCCCAGGTAGTATTTTTACAACTGTAGTTCTAAATTCCCGTTCAGACACATTGCTCATATTTGTTTTGAGCAAATCCCTGCCTATGATTTCTTTTTGATCTTTCTTTGGGAGAGAATTCATCTATCTTGTCATTATGTCTAGGTTTCTGTTTTTTGCATGTTATAAAAGCTTGTTATATCTTCAGCTTCTGAGAGTAATACTATATTAAGAAGGGGTCATATGCTGTATAGGGCCTGGTGCTTCTGGAAGTGTTCTGGTGTATGCTGTATGCACTCTGCCGTTGTGTTTTGGCTGCTCTTTCCTATAGGCCAGTCCTCTGCAAAGTTCCTTCTTACTTGCAATGGAGAGTGTTTTGAACTTTAACTAGGTGTGCTTTGATGTGTTAAGATAATCTTGATTTAAAAAAAAAATCCTGATCCAAGAAATGAGAAAAGGAAAAGGAACAAAAAAGAAAACAAACAAAAAAAACTATAAGCCTGATTCAAGAGAAAAAGAAGGATGGAAAAAGGGGGAAAAAAGAAGCTTGATACAAAATGAGAAAAAGAAACAAAGCAACAATAATACAAAAACAAAAAAACAAAAAACTACAAGCCTGATTATTAAAAAAATGGAAAAAAGTAAAGGAAAAATAAAAAATAAATTAAATACATTTTATAAAAGGAAAAGACAAGAAGGGAAACCTGGTCCTATTTCTACCAGAATGGAAGCTGACACTTTGGATCATTCTATGATCAGCAGTAGACTTGGTATACGTGGTGGCCTGTGTTGCTCTTCTGAGGGAAAGGACTGCTGTGGCTCAGTCAGACCTGACCTAGTAAAGATGCCCCTGCTAGGCTCAGGGATGGTGGGAGGTCTGGTGTAAGTGACTCCAAACTCCACTGAAGGTGCTGTGTTTCCCTCTGAAGTCTGACCCTGCTGGTATGTAGGGGTGGTGGGGAGGGGTGAGGTGGAGGTGGATGGTGGAAGATGGCACCAGAGAGGGGAACTCCTGACTGCCCTTGTTCAGGAGGCCCTCATAGAAAAGTGGATTATCTCCCCTCCTGTGTCACAGGCTTTTTTTGGATCCCTATCCTCAGCCTGTCTGTGCCTGGGCCATCAGCACTGCCAGCACCACAGTTTTCTTGTGTTTTACCTTTGACCAGTCCAGTGGCTGGGATTCAGAATTCCAAATTCCAAATCTTTGTATGTGTGTGTGTGTAAAGTTTATTTATTTCAAATTGAATGGGAGGAAATCAGAGATGGAGGCAAACCATGAGAGACTTAACTCTGAGAAACAAACTGAGGGTTGCTGGAGGGGAGGTGAGTTAGGAGATAGGGTAATGTGAGTTATGGGCATTAATGAAGACACATGATGTGTTAAACACTGGGTGTTATACACAACTGATAAATTATTGCACACTATATCTGAAACTAATGTGCAGTCTATGTTGGCTAATTGAATTTAAATTTAAAAAAAGAAAGGAAAAATATGTATTTATTTTAGAGAGAGAGAATGAGTGAGAGGAGCAGGGGAGAGGGAAAGAGAATCTCATGCAGACTCTGTGCTGAGCTCAGAGCCTGACTCGGGGCTCAATCTCAGTACCCTGAAATCATGACCTAAGCTTAAACCAAGAGTCAGGCTCTTAACCAGCTATGACACCCATGTGCCCCTCAAAACTCCAAGTCTTAAAGGATCCATCAAGGTGTAGACCCATTCCCCTTCCCTCGAGGAGAGGCTTCCAGCACTCCAAACAATTGCATGGCCCTGCAGGTGCCTGGAATCTATGGTGAAACACAGTGAAAAGCTGTGACCAGGTTATCTACATTCTGGGCAGGCCTCTGTTCCCTGCTGTTGAACGGCTTCTCAGTGGTGCCCAGTGGGCCTTTTGTCCTTGGAGAGGCAGTATACTCTCTTCCAAGTGTACTCCAGGAGGGGGATGTTCTCTCCCAGTCCGATCCAAGGGATCCCCACACCATGACATCTTGCATGAACACTAGAAGCTGTTCTCTCCCTGACTCTCCTCCACTCTCTCTAAATCCTTTCTGCAAAAAGGGCTCTCTTCTGTCCATGGCACCAGGGCTTTTCTCTTCCCCAGTTCATGTCTCCGAACCTTGCATCTGCCACATTCTCTCTCTTATTATGCAGGATATTCTCTTAATCCTCAGATTGATTTCCTAGTTGTTCAAAATGATTTGATGTTGATCTAGCTCTGTTCAAGGGATGAGGCAAGCCCAGGGCCCTCCTCCTACTCCACCATCATTACTCCTCCCACAGATGTTTTACAGTCTTGGTGTGGCATAGCTTTTCTTTTGTCATAGCCAATAATACTGTAATACTCAAATTACAGATTAGGTATAATTATTCAACTGTGGGCACAACTTCTTTCTTTTCTTAAAATCCAGTTTTTCATTCATTCATTTATTTAAAATGTTTGTTAAATTCCCATTTTGTGTCAGGCAGTGTGCTAGATCCTCAAATTAATACAATTAAGGATACAAACACTATGATTTATTTATAATAAAATCCCCATCAATTCTTTGCTAGATGAAATAATGTTTTCATATGAATATTTGATATATTTTGTTCAAACTTCATCCTTGTAGTACATCCTTTCTAAGTGTTGAGTGAGGCAGGAAGAGATTGCAAATCAATGAAGTAGAGTTAAATATATCAATACAACTAAGATGACCAAAGATTGGTGTCAGAAGCTACAGTATGAAGCAAAAGAATAAAAATTCAGATGATCATTGTTCAGTGAGAACTTGGTATAGTCCAACAATCATTGCTTGTAACTGTTTTTACTACTCTTATTATTATTCTCTGCAGTTTGAAGCACAAGCAGAACCTCTCTGTTTAAGGTCTGGCACAAAGTGACATTTTCATATAAAGAAGAAAAAATGATTAGCATATTACCTTAAGTTAATTGGCAGTATAGGAAAACATCTGATGTTCCAACATCTTTGAGGGTTCCCTGTATTCCCACTTCATTAAAAGGCATATACTTTTTTGGATAGATATACAACAGGTTAGATATACAACAAAAATTATACATATACATTATTACAATTGTATCCTATTACATTATTACAATTACATAATTACAATTATCAAGTGAAATTTCATGAATAAGCATCATGTTTTCTAAGTAATGCTTGCAGAGCTCACTTCACTCTTACATGAAAATAGATTACATTAGTGTATGAAAATCAGTACACAGTGATAGATGAATAAAGATGTGAATATAATGCAATATTACTCAGCCATAAAAAAAGGAATGAAATTTTGCCATTCATGACAATGTGGATAGATTCAAATGGTATTATGTTAAGTGAAATAAGCCAGAGACAAATACCATATGATTTCATTTATATGTTGAATTTTACGAACAAAACAAATGAACAAATAATAACAACAAAGAGAAACAGATTCATAGAGAACAAACTGGTGGTTGCCGGAGGGGAGGGGGTTGGAAGATGGGTAAAAAGTGGGGAAGGGGATTATGAAGTACAAATTTACAGTGTAATAAGTCATGAGGATAGAAAGTATAGTTAAGGAGTAGTTCCTGGGTGGCTCAATTGGTTAAGTATCTCTTTTTTTTATATAAAGATTTTATTTGTTTATGAGAGAGAGAGAAAGAGAGATCACAAGCAAGGGGGAGGGTAGAGGCAGAAGCAGACTCCCCACTGATGCGAGACTCAATCCCAGGACCCTGAGATCATGATCTGAGCTGAAGGCAGATGCTTAACTGACTGAGCCACCCAGGTGCCCTCATCTGACTCTTGATCTCAGCTCAGGTCTTGATCTCAGGGTTGTGAGTTCAAGCCCTATGTTGAGTTCCACCCTGGGTGTGGAGCCTACTTATAAAGAAAAAAAAAATAAGTACAACATAGGGAATATAGTCAACAATATTTTAATATTCCTGTTGTGGTGAGCATTTTGTAGTGTATATAGTTGTTTAATCACTATGTTGTACATCTGAAACTAATTTAATGTTATAGGTCAACTGTATTTCAATTAAAAATAAACCAAGTCCGGGGGATCCCTGGGTGGCATAGCTGTTTAGCACCTGCCTTTGGCCCAGGGTGTGGTCCTGGAGACCCGGGATCGAATCCCACATCAGGCTCCCAGTGCATGGAACCTGCTTCTCCCTCTGCCTGTGTCTCTGCCTCTCTCTCTCTCTCTGTGCGACTATCATAAAAAAAAAAAATGATTTAAAAATAAATAAATAAATAAACCAAGTCCAAGTATAAATCTACAATTTCGTGTTCTTTTCATTTGATTATTGAAGTAATAAAACATGAACTTTCTTGAGATTTAAGCAGGAACAAACTTTACAATTTTTCCAAGGTGAAAATTAAGGGTGAAATTAGATGAAATCGAAGTTCAGAGATGAACAAGATGATGCATGCCTAGAATGATTTATGAAGAATTATTAAACAAGGGAAACTAAATTTGGAAAACCTGGAAAAGCAGATGCCTAACTAGAAGCATAATTATATACAGATATTTGATAGATGTCAAAGGAGAGAGAAGTGACACGTAAAAGCCAAGAATACAGAGAATTAACAATGTCATGTTGATTTAAAACAAAACAAAACAAAAATTAAAAGGAAAACTAAAAAGGAAAGCTAATGAAATAATCTGATATTAAAATTTTTGCTAGATTATAAGATTCCAAATATGTTTTTTATTATGTGTTGGTAGTAAGTACCAAAATTACAGTAACAATTACCTTTAAGACACAATGTTAGCATGCTCCCTATTACTTTAAGAAGCAAAAAATGAGGCAATTGAGCAGAGATGGGCATTGTACATCAATAATTACTTTTCAGAAATATGACTTTGGGAGATGTTAAACAACCTCAGTACTCCAATTTTCAATAACTGTATCTCTTAACATTGGATTCCATGACTAGAGTAGGATGGATAATTGGAAGATGATTTTCTTCTTTTTCTGTTTTATTTTTAATTCAAGTACAGTTGAATAAGCAGTAGAAGTTTCCTCTGGGGATGATGACACTGTTCTCAAACTTATTGTGGTGATTGTTGTACAACTGTGTGAATATACTAAAAGCCATTGAATTATTAATTTTTAATGGGTTAACTGTATGGTATGTGAATAATGTCAAAATGAAGCTCTTATTTTTTTTTAAAGAGTATATTCTAAACCTAAGTAGAAAGCAGAGGAGACATGGTAGAAGGAAGAGAAGCTATCAGAATAGTGTATTTTTTCCTGATGTGACACACTGAAAATCTAGGCACTTGTAAGTAAAGTAACACACATAAGACTTAGCATATATTTGAAAAGACAAAAGATGATTCTCTTGAAAAATCAGAAATGAGTTTGTACTTTGGCATTTCTCCTATACAAAATACTGTGTTCTTATAGACGAATCTGTGCCTCTCATAATAGTTGAAAGCTGAACTTCATCTTTACTTAATTTCTAAAATTCACAAAGTTTTGGTGATTATTGAAATCTGCTTGCAATTTTGCCGATTCTTTTCACCTATATAGTTGCATGTTACACAACATTGATTGTATATTCACAAAGTTGTACAATAATCACCACAATCAATTTGAGAATATTGTCATCATCCCCAGAGGAAACATCATATTTATTAGTAGCTATTCCTTATTTCCCCCAGATCTCTTAGCCCTTGGCAACCAGAAATCTACTTTTTGTCTATAGGTTTGCCTATTCTGGACATTTCATATAAATGTAATTATGCAATATGTGGTCTTTTGTGACTTGTTTATTTTAGCTAGCAAAATGTTTTCAAGGCTCATTCATATTGTAGCATGTGTCAATACTTCATTTCTTTTTATTGCCAAATAGTTTTCCATTGCATAGATATTCAGCGTTTTATTTTTTTCTACTGTGAATAATGCTACTGTAAATATTTACATGCAAATAATTTTTGTGTGACATGTTTTTTTCATTTTCTCTTCGTTATGTAACTAGGAATGAAATTTCTGGGTCATATGATAACTCTGTGTCTAATATTTAGAGGAACTGTGAGACTGTTTCAAAGGAGATGTACCATTTTACATTTTCAGTAGCAGTGAATGAGGGTTATGATTTCTTTACATCCTAACCAGCACTTGTTATTATTTGTCTTTTTGATGATAGCCATGCCATTGTGTATGAAGTGATATATCATTGTGGTTTCAATTTGCATTTCCCTTATGGTTAATGATATTGTGCATTTTTTCATGTGCTTATAGGCCATTTGTATATCTCCTTTGGAGAAATGCTTATTTAGACATACTTTGCCCAATTTTAATTGGGTTGTTTGTGTATTATTGATCTGTAAGAGTTCTTTATATATCCTAGATACAAACTATGTATGATTGTAAATATTTTTTCCCATTCTGTGGGTGGTCTTTTCATTTCTTTGATGTTCTTTGAAGCGTAGGCCTTTTATTTATTTTGAAGTCCTATTTATCTATTTTTTTATTTTGTTGCTTGTGCTTTGATTTTAGTGTCATTTTTAAGAAACCATTGCCTGGTCCAAATTCACAAAGATTTATCCCTATGTTTTCTTCTAAGAGTTTAATAGGTCTATCTCTTACACTTCCGTTTTGAATTAATTTTTGTATATGATGTGAGAGATGGGTACAACTTCATTGTTTTGAATGCAGATATTCAGTTATCTTAACTCCATTTATTGAAAAGACTATTCTTCTTCCATTGAATTATTTTGGCAACTGTATTGAAAATCAGTAATATATAATTGTGGAGGTTTATTTCTGGACTCTCCATTATATTCCATTAATCCATGTGTCTAGATTTATACCCGTACCAAATTCTAATTTATCATAGCTTGGTTGTAAGTTTTGAAGTATAGAAGTGTGAATCTAAGTTTTATACTTCTTTCATTAAATTTATTCTTAAATATTTTATTCTTTTTGATGTTGTTGAAAGTTATTTTATAAATTTCATTTTTGAATGGTTTATTGCTAGTATACAAAAATAGAACTGATGTTTCTTTTTTTTTGTATAATTTTTATTGGAGTTCGATTTGCCAACATATAGTAAAACACCCAGTGCTCATCCCGTCAAGTGCCCCCCTCAGTGCCTGTCACCCAGTCACTCCATCCCCCCACCCACCTCCCTTTCCACTACCCCTTGTTCGTTTCCCAGAGTTAGGAGTCTCTCACGTTCTGTCACCCTCTCTGATTTTTCCCACTCATTTTCTCTCCTTTCCCCTATAATCCCTTTTACTATTTTTTATATTCCCCATATGAGTGAAACCATATAATGTTTGTCCTTCTCCGATTGACTTACTTCATCACTCACATAATACCCTCCAGTTCCATCCACGTCAAAGCAAATGGTGGGTATTCATTGTTTCTAATGGCTAATATTCCATTGTGTGTGTATATATATATATATATATGATATATATATGATATATATATCATATATATATATATATCACATCTTCTTTATCCATTCATCTTTTGATGGACACCAAGGATCCTTCCACGGTTTGGCTATTATGGACATTGCTGCTATAAACATTAGGGTGCAGGTGTCTTGGATTTTTGCTGCATCTGTATCTTTGGGGTAAATCCTCAGCAGTGCAATTGCTGGGTCATAGGGTAGCTCTATTTTTAACTCTTTGAGGAACCTCTACACAGTTTTCCAGAGTGGCTGTACCAGTTCACTAACTATTGAAAGATATGAATTTAATGTCATTGTAATACCTATTCAGTCCCTGTTTTTTGTGGATTATTTCTTTGGGCTTCCTCTTTCTTTTACAGGGTTCCCCTTAATATTTCTTGCGGAGCTGATTTGGTGGTCACATATTCTTTCAGTTTCTGCCTATCTTGGAAGCTTTTTATCTCTCCTTCTATTCTGAATGAGAGCCTTGCTGGATAGAGTATTCTTGGCTGCATGTTTTTCTAATTTAGTACCCTGAATATATCCTTCCAGCCCTTTCTGGCCTGCCAGGTCTCTATGGAGAGGTCTGCTATTAATCTAATATTTCTCCCCATATAAGGTAGGAATCTCTTGTTTCTCGCTGCTTTAAGGGTTTTCTCTTTATCTTTGGAATTTGCAACTTTCACTATTAAATGTCGAGGTGTTGAATGGTTTTAATTGATTTTAGTGGGGGGGAACCTCTCTATCTCCTGGATCTGAATTCCTGTTCCCCTCCCCAAATTAGGGACGTTCTCAGCTATGATTTGTTCAAATATGCTTTCTTGCCCTCTGTCCCTCTCAGCACTCTCTGGAACTCCAATTATACATAGATCTTGACTTCTGAGGCTATCATCTATTTCCCTTAACCTTTCCTCATGATCTTTTAATTGTTTTTCTCTTTTATCCTCATCTTCCTTCCTTGCCATCAACTTGTCTTCTATGTCAAGGATTGTTGTCTATGTCACTCACTCTTTCTTCCACTTAATTAACCCTCATTGTTAGGACCTCCAGTTTGGATCACATCTAATTTAATTGATTTTTAATATTGGTCTGATTATATCTAAATTCTGCAGTCATGAAGTCTCCTTTCTGCTTTCTTCCAGAGCCACCAGTAGCTTTATAATTGTGCTTCTGAATTGGCTTTCTGATATTGAATTGTAATCCAAATTCTAATTTTATGGCAGAGAGTACTGTTTCTGATTCTTCATTTTGTGGTGATTTCTTCCTTCTAGACTTTTTGCTCATTGCAGAGTGGCTGTTTGAACAGTCTGTGTTAAGAATATGAACCACGACCTAGGTAAATCTCACCCTTGGTGATTCTGCTGAGGTCAGAAACTAGAAATTAAAAACAAAAATCAGAATGATATAAAATAAAAGGACCACTAAAGTGAAAAACAAATTTTAAAACAAAGTAGTAGAAAGTAAAAGGCCAAGAATCCAAAAAAAGGAGAAAAAAAGAAAAGAGAAAAAGAGAACAGAAAAAAGCAAAAGTAAAGAGGAAAAAAAAAGAAAAGGAAAAGGGAGAAGAAAAAAAGGGGGGACTTGGAGATGGTGGTGGTGACGAAGTTATGGTGGAGGGAGAATGTAGTCTACCTGATGGGTCCTAGAGGGTGATCCTCTTGGTTCTGAGTATATTAAGTTCTGTATGTAGAAGATGCTCAGTCCCAAATTTATATAAAACTAGAAATACTTGTAGAATGCCCCACCATTGACCACCAAAACATAAATGAGATAAAAAGAGGGGGCAGAATGGGAATGAAGAGAGAATGTAATCTCACAGAATGAAGCGTCACGGTATACCACTTGGTACTGGGTGCATGCTGGCCATGTTTTAGAAGGTATTAACTTCCACCATTGTAGAACAAAACGAGGTAGAGAAAAAAAAAACACAAGACAAAAAAAAAAAAAAAACCCAAACATATCTTGTATATCTCTCAAAATTAAGTTGAGTATGTTGAAGGGAATCTAGAAGTGGAAACTATATCTAAGACTTGTAATTGTAGAAATATGAGAGTCAAAAAGGAAGAAACTTAAAAATGAAGAGGTAGTAAAATATTGCAGTTAAGGTGGGAAAAGAGAAAAAAATTGGAAATTTATAGTCTGGTATAAAAATGAGCTGTACTGGAAAAAGTGGGGCGGGGGTGGGAAGGCAGGGTATCCTCTAGTTCCATATACTGTAGATCCCTCAACTTCCCCTGGACCTCTCCAGCTCTGCTTGGTCAAGAACTTGCTCTTCCCCTGTCCTTCCAACCTGGTCTTCTGGGGGAGGGGCCTGCTGTGCTGACTCTCAGGTGTGTACACTTGGGGGAGCTGCCCCGCACACCCCCCTCCCTGGCTGCCAGGTGCCGGGCTCAGTGGGAGCTGTTGACCTCGTGAGGCCCCTGTTCCCTGGTGGCCCCGCCCCGTCCCAGGCAAGAGGTGACACCAGGAAGAAACCACCACTGGCGGCGGCCAGCTCCCCAGCTCTGGAGGCAGCTCCCGCAGTAACTACTGGCAGTCTCCCAGTCCGCACTGGCCTGGATGCTCCCGAGGTGGGAGGCGCTGACCTGCACAGCTTGGGGGCACTGGGCGGCAAGAGCGTCCTCATTGTCCTGTGCCCTCTCAGCCTCCGCCTGTCCTAGGGGGAGCGCAGGATCCTGGGCTGTGTCCCCTGGAGCCCTGGGATCTGGGGCCTGCACTGCTGGAATCGGGCTCCCTGGTCTAGGCTCCCGAAGGCAGCAGGCACAGCCCCCTCTGCCTGGAGCCCCCGCATGACCAACCGGCTTCTCCCCGAGGCCCAGCCGGGCACCCGCTCCAGCCCTTTACTGAGAGAATTGATGTTTCCATATTGGTCTAGTACCCTGCAACCTTAATGGATGCATGCATTAGTTCCAACCTTTTTTTTAGTGGATTCCATAGGATTTTCAATATATAAGATTATATCATCTGTATTTTTTAATTCTTTGTTAACTTGGATGCCTTTTATTTCATTATTTTTCCTTTTTTAAAAAAAATATTTTTATTTATTTATTCATGAGAGACACCTAGAGAGAGGCAGAGACATAGGCAGAGGGAGAAGCAGGCTCCCCACAGGGAGCCCGATGAGGGACTTGATCCCAGGACTCTGGGACCGCACTCTGAGCCTAAGGCAGATGCTCAACCGCTGAGCCACCCAAGTTAATTATTTTTCCTAAGTAACCTGACTAGAACTTGTAGTATTATGTTTAATAGAAATAATAAGAGTGGCCATCCTTGTCTTGGTATTCTCATATTGTGGGCAAGCCAATCTTTCACAATTAAGTACCCTGTGATATTTTTGTAGCTATTATATATATATATGTGTGTGTGTGTGTGTGTGTGTGTGTGTGTGTGTGTGTGTGTTTTCATCATGAAGGGGTGTTGAATATTGCCAAATCCTTTCCCTGTATTTATTGAAATGATATGTGGTTTTTGTCTTTTATTTTTTTGATAAAGGTGTATTATATTAGTTATGTCTTGGATGTTAATCCAAACTTGTGTTCATGAGATATATCTTATATGGTCATGGTATATATTACTTTTTATATGTTGTAGAATGTGGCTTGTTTGTGTTTTACTGACTTTTTCTTGGTGACAATAATCAGTTAATTTAGAATCCTATGCAAGGGTGATTTTTGAGGCCATTCCTTGATGTTTGTTCTGACTCCAGGAGGGCTCTTCTTAGGTGTCTCTTTTCCTGCTAGTAAATTAGTTTGCATATGGTTTACTTTGAGGTTCTTAGTTACTAGCTTCCTTTTATTTGTTTAGTACCAAAATCTCCATTATTGTCAAGAGCACCCATAGGCTTGAACTTTTTCAATCTCAGTTCTTTTGGGGAGAGCTTTGAATCTGTCTCTTTTTACAGACAACTTCTTCCCACTGGGAAAAATCTCTGTACCACTGTTCTGGAGCTGAGGACTGGCATAAAGGCCCTGCTTTGCAAGCAAAGTACTGGAGGGAGCAGTAGCCTTTGATCTTCCCTACTGTTTTCTCCTGGTGTGGAACTTCCACTCAATGAATGGGCTGGGGCAAGGGCCTCTAGTACCTGAGGATTTTTAGCCTGAAATGCTTAGGTTAGAGCTTTTGCTTATGATTTTCACCAGCTGTGATTGTTTTGCTGGAGGAATTGGTCCACTTTTCATCTCATCATTCCATAAATACTAGTGTGAGAATATTCTTGAGCTTGATTCTGACCATATAACTTTCTTTCTTGAATAATATTGCTTCTTTCTTACTCTATAAAAAAAATTCTCATTTTCTAAATTGGGTGATGGGACATCTGCTTTCCAAGCCTTGTTCTCCATTTTTTTCTGCATGATAATCTGAGCACAGAGAATGACTGTTTTGAAAACACCTGTATCTTTTAGTATATGTACATTTAAAATGAATCTTTCTACAATGATCTTTTATCCACCTCTGTCAAAGAATTGTCAGTCTTTCATGGATCCTTAAAATACCACTTTATCCTTCATGAATCACTTTATAATCTCAGGAGTAAAAGAAGTATTTCTATCACTGCCTATATTAGCAATTTGGAAGTCTTCCATAGACACATTCCATTAAACTTTGCTTTAGAATTATTTTCTGTCTGCTTTTCTAACATACTATTCTATGAGCTCTTTGTAGGCAAGATTTCTTTTTTATTGATACATTTCTACAATACTTGGCACAATTCTTTGCATATAATAGGATCTTAAATTTTTGTTGAATCCAAGTGAATAATTGTTCTGTCTCAAAGTACACATACTTTGTGTTCCTTAATCCTAAAACATAAAGCATTCAGAACTGATCATGGGGTAATTTAAATTTGCTTTTCATGAATTCTTTTACTGGGCTATTAAAACACTATATTTTGTCTTTTAATTCTGGGATCTAGCAAAAAGAACAAAGCTGGCCTTTCAGTCTTCACCATGACTGCAGCAACAGCATGGGTTGCAGGGTAGATTACATTGATTTACTGCTAAGTATATGGAGATTCGTGGACTAGTCATGTTAGATTGCAATGTTGCTTCTATTTGCAATAGATTCACTGAGTTAAGGGGAAAATAGAATCTTTTCCTCCTAGGAGCTTTAACAGATTATATTTACTTCTACTTTGGTTAAAATGAATTCTCATGAAAAAGTAAAATTTTCAAGGAATAGGTAGCATTAATAAGCACTGATTTACATTGATTCAATAATTTAGAGTATGAAATGTGGTTTGAGAAATGTTATGAGTATTCATAGTCATTTAGAAATTTTTGCCAGAGCTATTTGGAAATGTGAAATTGAAAACAGATGAGATTTGGACCTGATGGTAAACAGCCCTTAGATTTGCCATGAGACAGCATAGTATGTATTTTCTTCTTCAATACAAAAGATAATGGGCAGTTTTAGTATCATTTTTGCACAATCTTATAGACTTGTTTTCTGATCTATACATTTTGTTTCTGTGGTAAGGCATGATTCATTTCAAATTCATGTTATACTTTATAATAGGTTTTTAAAAATTGGTTCATATTGTTTTCGTTTGTTTTGGTTTTTTCCTCATCTACTAAAATATATCAATGTAGAGTTATAACAAGGGACAATAAACACGTACAAATACATAGACACACACCTACAGAAACACAAATAGAATACAAAATACTAAAAACCCTTAGGATCTTTCTAATATTATTCTAAAGTTATTTTTCACATTTCACCCTAAATCTGTGCTTGAACAACTTCATCGAATAAGAGAATACCTCTTTATGATGAGATCATGTTTTTTTTCTGATTTAATGTCTTATGACAGTAATATAGCTCTTACATTCCCAGAATTGCCTTCCTAAAACTGGTAATTTTTGTTAGTGATATCTAATTGAGTTTTAAAAATGATTAAAACTGTGACTTTATAAATCAGGTGAAGTTGCTCCAACACATGCTATATATGTAATCCATAAATACAAGGTAACAATAAAAGTTTGGGGCTCAAGTAAAGCTCAGATTCAATTTAAAACAATAGTTCATTTTCTAAGAGAATTTCTACATGTCTTTTGCCTAACTACACAGTGCTAATAAATTCTGTTGTTTGTCTTTGTATATGTGTGTGTGTGTTTACTTGATTTTTACAAGAGAACTAGAAGTGATACAACGTTGGTGGAATTGAACCTCTTTGGATCTCCCAGCATCTGATGATATATGAGAAATTTTGCTTGTTGCCTATGTTACCTCCTAATGTTCTAGATTTATTTGACTGAACATTCTAGCTAGATACTGTTGTTCTTTTTCACTGTTTACTTGTATTCTTCTTTAAGCCAAGATCTAATTAGATGATCCAGCAACATGAACAAATCTGGACTTTCAGTCTTTGCCATTGTTCAAAAAATTATTAATTCAATTAAAATGAAATTATCATCTTAAAAGTCCTCATAACAAGAAAAAAATTTCCATAACCATGTATGGTGATGGATGTTAATTACACCTATGAAGTGATTAGTTTGCAATATATACAAATATCAAATTGTAACAAAACCCAAATTCGTCTGGTTAATGTGCAGGAAAGACAACAACTGAGGTATGGAGTATGCAGCGAGGAAAGGGTTTATTCAAGAGGCAGCATTGGTGGTCCCATTAACTCTTTGGTTACCAGTTTGAAAATCATTATGTTGTACATCTGAAACTAATATAATGTTATATGTCAACTATACCTAAAAAAAATAAGGCATATAAAAAGAAAAACCTGGACCTCAGTACCCTCTGACACCAGGTAACTTTTCTTTTCTTTCTTTCTTTCCTTTTTTTTTTTTTTTTAAAAATATGTTTTATGTCCTTGGAGCTGCCTTTCAAAGTAGCTAAAGTTCCTCCCTCTCTACAGGTCTGGGAAACTGCTGGAGACACTCTGGATGTTGGAAGAAGAAAAGCTGATAAAGTTCAAAGTTGACTAAACTGTGTCATAGTGGTCATGAAATATCTGTCTAGCTAAAGAGATGTCAGAAGAAAAGATTGAAAATAACCAGATCTTTCATAGGAAGCTTCCCTCCTTCCTCAGTGCTGACAATGGATGTCAAAGCAGATTGACCTGCACTCAGATTCCTGTTTATTAAGAAGTCAATATTCACATTCATGGATACTAAGCACTTAAAGAAGAGTTTCAACGCTTTGACAAGTATCTGTGAGCGTGAGTACATACACACACACACACACACACACACGTATAGTGAAAGCAAGATAGAGAGCAAGCATCTGTCTTACTGTTTCCCTGTCCTTATTCAGAAGAATGTGAGAAAACCATGTTTTCCTTAGCCCTTCATCTGTCCAAAGAACCAGACTTCAGGTTATCTGCTGCAGAATTTAGTACTTAATCACCCTTAATCAACCACTATCCACTATAATCAAATGTCTATTGAGTGCTCACTAAATTCAAGGGGTTTTGATACAACTTTGGGGTTGAATATTACATTTCCATATTTAAGCTTTCTTCTTCCTATATCTTGCATTTGTTATTCAAAATTAATCCTCTTAGTATTGCTCACATTTTGAGTTATCTCTATTGCAAACTTTCTTGATTTGTCTTTCCTACCTCTCACCTACCTGCTTCTAATTTTTGTCCCTCATTTTCTTTACATAAATTCATTCTGCAAAAGTTTCCTCAGGAAGCAACGTGGAATTTAGAATTCTAGAAGTCTATTTCAAAATTATTATTATAATCAATATATTAATACTATTTTTATTATAGTTTCTTGAGCTTATGCCATATACCGGACATTGTAAAAAATGCTCTAAATATATTAGCTCATATAATCTCCATAAGAAAAAAATATATCAAAAAAAAAAAAGAAAAAAATATATCATAACAAGGGAATTATTTTTATTTTACCATCAGTTACATAAATATTATTCCTCTAGATCTTTATTTACTCAACTTAATAAACAGTCTGTATGTACATTTTGTATAAAGCAATGTATAAGTTACTGTTAAACAGTGATTGGCCTAATGATCTTTTTCTTAATAAGAAAAACAAATAAGCAGAAAACCACAATTATAATAGCAGATAATAAGTACAGTGGTAGAGATATACTTGGCATCTCATAAGATAAAGATAGGGATGTCAGGAGAATGTTTTGGAGGACATAATATGCATTTCTTCTTGAAAGAGGAGTTAACCGGATAGACATGGTTGGTATGGATGTGGCCATGGGAAGAGTGTCCCAAGTGAATGGAAAATAATATTAAAGGTCTTGGAGACATGAAATATATGACATTTTCAGGAAATTTGAAGGAAGACAATGAAAGAAGAGAGAACACCAGATCTTGTGCGCTGGTTAACAGCAGTTTCTTTCCCCCTCCCCCTCCAGCTTTATTGAAGTATAATCAACAGAAGAAAGTGTGTAAATTTTAGGTGTACAAAGTGATGATTTGATAAACATATATTATGTGAAATTATCACCACAGTAAGTCAGTTAATGAGTTTCTGAAGTCATACAGCCTTGGTACAAATCCAAGTTCTATACATTGTTAACTGTTATTGAGTCTTTTTCCTTGGTGTTGGTAGTGATCTCTCCTTTCTCGTTCATGATTTTATTAATTTGAGTCTTCTCTCTCTTCTTTTTAATAAGGTTGGCTAATGGTTTATCTATCTTATTAATTCTTTCAAAGAACCAACTCCTGGTTCTGTTGATCTGTTCCACAGTTCTTTTGGTCTCGATTTCATTTAGTTCTGCTCGAATTTTAATTAACTGTCTTTTTCTGCTGGGGGTGGGGTCTATTTGTTGCTTTTTCTCTAGTTCCTTTATGTGTAAGGTGAGCTTTTGAATTTGAGTTCTTTCCAGTTTTTGAATGGATGCTTGTATTGCGATGTATTTCCCCCTCAGGACTGCTTTTGCTGCATCCCAAAGATTTTGAACGGTTGTATCTTCATTCTCATTAGTTTCCATGAATCTTTTTAATTCTTCCTTAATTTCCTGGTTGACCTTTTCATCCTTTAGCAGGATGGTCCTTAACCTCCACGTGTTTGTGGTCCTTCCAAACTTCTTGTTGTGATTAAGTTCTAATTTCAAGGCATTATGGTCTGAGAATATACAGGGGACTATCTCGATCTTTTGGTATCAGTTCAGACCCGATTTGTGACCCAGTATGTGGTCTATTCTGGAGAAAGTTCCATGTGCACTTGAGAAGAATGTGTATTCAGTTGAGTTTGGATGTAAAGTTCTGTAGATATCTGTGAAATCCATCTGGTCCAGTGTATCATTTAAAGCTCTCGTTTCTTTGGAGATGTTGTGCTTAGAAGACATATCGAGGGTAGAAAGAGCTAGATTGAAGTCACCAAGTATAAGTGTATTATTATCAAAGTATTTCTTGAGTTTGGTTATTAATTGGTTTAAATATTTGGCAGCTCCCACATTCGAGGCATATATATTGAGGATTGTTAAGTCCTCTTGTTGGATAGATCCTTTGAGTATGAGATAGTGTCCCTCTTCATCTCTCACTATAGTCTTCAGGGTAAATTTTAATTTATCTGATATAAGGATGGCTACCCCTGCTTTCTTTTGAGGACCATTTGAATGGTAAATGGTTCTCCAACCTTTTACTTTGAGGTTGTAGGTGTCTTTCTGTCTAAAATGAGTCTCTTGTAGACAGCAAATAGATGGGTCCTTCTTTTTTATCCAGTCTGAAACCCTGCACCTTTTGATGGGGTCATTAAGCCCGTTCACGTTCAGAGTTACTATCGACAGATATGAGTTTAGTGTCATCATATCTATTCAGTCCTTGTTTTTGTGGATTGTTCCACTGAACTTCTTCTTAAATGGGAATTTTAAGAGTCCCCCTTAAAATTTCTTGCAGAGTTGTTTGGAGGTCACATATTCTTTCAGTTCCTGCCTGTCTTGGAAGCTCTTTATCTCTCCTTCCATTTTGAATGAGAGCCTTGCTGGATAAAGTATTCTTGGTTGCATGTTCTTCTCATTTAGGACCCTGAATATATCCTGCCAGCCCTTTCTGGCCTGCCAGGTCTCTGTGGAGAGGTCTGCTGTTACCCTAATACTCCTCCCCATAAAAGTCAGGGATTTCTTGTCTGTTGCTGCTTTAAGGATCTTCTCTTTATCTTTGGAATTTGCAAGCTTCACTATTAAATGTCGAGGTGTTGAACGGTTTTTGTTGATTTTAGGGGGGGATCTCTCTATTTCCTGGATCTGAATGCCTGTTTCCCTTCCCAGATTCGGAAAGTTTTCAGCTAGGATTTGTTCAAATACATATTCTGGCCCTCTGTCCCTTTCAGCGCCCTCGGGAACCCCAATTAAACATAGGTTATTCTTCCTCAGGCTGTCATTTATCTCCCTTAATCTATCCTCATGGTCTTTTAATTGCCTGTCTCTTTTTTCCTCAGTTTCCCTCTTTGCCATCAACTTGTCTTCTTTGTCACTCACTCGTTCTTCCACCTCGTTAAGCCTCGTCGTTAGGACTTCTAGCTTGGATTGCATCTCATTCAATTGATTTTTAATTTCTGCCTGATTGGATCTCAATTCTGCAGTCATGAAGTCTCTTGAGTCCTTTATAGTTCTTTCTATAGCCACCAGTAGCTGTATAATAGTGCTTCTGAATTGGCTTTCTGACATTGAATTGTTTTTTTTTTTTTTAATTAATTTTTATTGGTGTTCAATTTACCAACATACAGAAAAACACCCAGTGCTCATCCCGTCAAGTGTCCACCTCAGTGCCCGTCACCCATTCCCCTCCACCATCCGCCCTCCTCCCCCCTTCCACCACCCCTAGTTCGTTTCCCCGAGTTAGGAGTCTTTATGTTCTGTCTCCCTTCCTGATATTTCCCAACATTTCTTCTCCCTTCCTTTATATTCCCTTTCACTATTATTTATATTCCCCAAATGAATGAGAACATACACTGCTTGTCCTTCTCCGATTGACTTATTTCACTCAGCATAATACCCTCCAGTTCCATCCACGTTGAAGCAAATGGTGGGTATTTGTCGTTTCTAATCGCTGAGTAATATTCCATTGTATACATAAACCACATCTTCTTTATCCATTCATCTTTCGATGGACACCGAGGCTCCTTCCACAGTTTGGCTATTGTGGCCATTGCTGATAGAAACATCGGGGTGCAGGTGTCCCGACGTTTCGTTGCATCTGAATCTTTGGGGTAAATCCCCAACAGTGCAATTGCTGGGTCGTAGGGCAGGTCTATTTTTAACTCTTTGAGGAACCTCCACACAGTTTTCCAGAGTGGCTGCACCAGTTCACATTCCCACCAACAGTGTAAGAGGGTTCCCTTTTCTCCGCATCCTCTCCAACATTTGTTGTTTCCTGCCTTGTTAACTTTCCCCATTCTCACTGGTGTGAGGTGGTATCTCATTGTGGTTTTGATTTGTATTTCCCTGATGGCAAGTGATGCAGAGCATTTTCTCATGTGCATGTTGGCCATGTCCATGTCTTCCTCTGTGAGATTTCTCTTCATGTCTTTTGCCCATTTCATGATTGGATTGTTTGTTTCTTTGGTGTTGAGTTTAATAAGTTCTTTATAGATTTTGGAAACTAGCCCTTTATCTGATATGTCGTTTGCAAATATCCTCTCCCATTCTGTAGGTTGTCTTTTAGTTTTGTTGACTGTATCCTTTGCTGTGCAAAAGCTTCTTATCTTGATGAAGTCCCAATAGTTCATTTTTGCTTTTGTTTCTTTTGCCTTCGTGGATGTATCTTGCAAGAAGTTACTGTGGCCGAGTTCAAAAAGGGTGTTGCCTGTGTTCTCCTCTAGGATTTTGATGGACTCTTGTCTCACATTTAGATCTCTCATCCATTTTGAGTTTATCTTTGTGTATGGTGAAAGAGAGTGGTCCAGTTTCATTCTTCTGCATGTGGATGTCCAATTTTCCCAACACCATTTATTGAAGAGACTGTCTTTCTTCCAATGGATAGTCTTTCCTCCTTTATCGAATATTAGATGACCATACATTTCAGGGTCCACTTCTGGGTTCTCTATTCTGTTCCATTGATCTATGTTTCTATTTTTGTGCCAGTACCACACTGTCTTGATGACCACAGCTTTGTAGTACAACCTGAAATCTGGCATTGTGATGCCCCCAGCTATGGTTTTCTTTTTTAAAATTCCCCTGGCTATTCGGGGTCTTTTCTGATTCCACACAAATCTTAAAATAATTTGTTCTAACTCTCTGAAGAAAGTCCATGGTATTTTGATAGGGATTGCATTAAACGTGTAAATTGCCCTGGGTAACATTGACATTTTCACAATATTAATTCTGCCAATCCATGAGCATGGAATATTTTTCCATCTCTTTGTGTCTTCCTCAATTTCTTTCAGAAGTGTTCTATAGTTTTTAGGGTATAGATCCTTCACCTCCTTGGTAAGGTTTATTCCTAGGTATCTTATGCTTTTGGGTGCAATTGTAAATGGGATTGACTCCTTAATTTCTCTTTCTTCAGTCTCATTGTTAGTGTATAGAAATGCCATTGATTTCTGGGCATTGATTTTGTATCCTGCCACGCTACCAAATTGCTGTATGAGTTCTAGCAATCTTGGGGTGGAGGCTTTTGGGTTTTCTATGTAGAGTATCATGTCATCGGCGAAGAGGGAGAGTTTGACTTCTTCTTTGCCAATTTGAATGCCTTTAATGTCTTTTTGTTGTCTGATTGCTGAGGCGAGGACTTCCAGAACTATGTTGAACAGCAGTGGTGAGAGTGGACATCCCTGTCTTGTTCCTGATCTTAGGGGAAAGGCTCCCAGTGCTTCCCCATTGAGAATGATATTTGCTGTGGGCTTTTCGTAAATGGCTTTTAAGATGTCGAGGAAAGTTCCCTCTATCCCAACACTCTGAAGTGTTTTGATCAGGAATGGCTGCTGTATTTTGTCAAATGCTTTCTCTGCATCTAATGAGAGGATCATATGGTTCTTGGTTTTTCTCTTGCTGATATGATGAATCACATTGATGGTTTTACGAGTGTTGAACCAGCCTTGTGTCCCAGGGATAAATCCTACTTGGTCATGGTGAATAATTTTCTTAATGTGTTGTTGGATCCTATTGGCTAGTATCTTGTTGAGAATTTTTGCATCCATGTTCATCAGGGATATTGGTCTGTAATTCTCCTTTTTGGTGGGGTCTTTGTCTGGTTTCGGAATTAAGGTGATGCTGGCCTCATAGAACGAATTTGGCAGTACTCCATCTCTTTCTATCTTTCCAAACAGCTTTAGTAGAATAGGTATGATTTCTTCTTTAAACGTTTGATAGAATTCCCCTGGGAAGCCATCTGGCCCTGGAGTCTTGTGTCTCGGGAGGTTTTTGATGACTGCTTCAATTTCCTCCCTGGTTATTGGCCTGTTCAGGTTTTCTATTTCTTCCAGCTCCAGTTTTGGTAGTTTGTGGCTTTCCAGGAATGCATCCATTTCTTCTAGATTTCCTAATTTATTGGCATACAGCTGTTCATAATATGTTTTTAGAATCGTTTGTATTTCCTTGGTGTTGGTAGTGATCTCTCCTTTCTCATTCATGATTTTATTAATTTGAGTCTTCTCTCTCTTCTTTTTAATCAGGTTCGCTAATGGTTTATCTATCTTATTAATTCTTTCAAAGAACCAACTCCTGGTTCTGTTGATCTGTTCCACAGTTCTTTTGGTCTCGATATCATTTAGTTCTGCTCGAATTTTAATTAACTGTCTTCTTCTGCTGGGGGTGGGGTCCATTTGTTGCTTTTTCTCTAGTTCCTTTATGTGTAAGGTGAGCTTTTGAATTTGAGTTCTTTCCAGTTTTTGAATGGATGCTTGTATTGCGATGTATTTCCCCCTCAGGACTGCTTTTGCTGCGTCCCAAAGATTTTGAACGGTTGTATCTTCATTCTCATTAGTTTCCATGAATCTTCTCAATTCTTCCTTAATTTCCTGGTTGACCTTTTCATCTTTTAGCAGGATGGTCCTTAACCTCCATGTGTTTGTGGTCCTTCCAAACTTCTTGTTGTGATTAAGTTCTAATTTCAAGGCATTATGGTCTGAGAATATACAGGGGACTATCCCGATCTTTTGGTATCGGTTCAGACCCGATTTGTGACCCAGTATGTGGTCTATTCTGGAGAAAGTTCCATGTGCACTTGAGAAGAATGTGTATTCAGTTGAGTTTGGATGTAAAGTTCTGTAGATATCTGTGAAATCCATCTGGTCCAGTGTATCATTTAAAGCTCTCGTTTCTTTGGATATGTTGTGCTTAGAAGACCTATCTAGTATAGAAAGAGCTAGATTGAAATCACCAAGTATAAGTGTATTATTATCAAAGTATTTCTTCAGTTTGGTTATTAATTGGTTTAAATATTTGGCAGCTCCCTCATTTGGGGCATATATATTGAGAATTGTTAAGTCTTCTTGTTGGATAGATCCTTTGAGTATGAGATAGTGTCCCTCTTCATCTCTCACTATAGTCTTCAGGGTAAATTTTAATTTATCTGATATAAGGATGGTTACCCCTGCTTTCTTTTGAGGACCATTTGAATGGTAAATGGTTCTCCAACCTTTTATTTTCAGGTTGTAGGTGTCCTTCTGTCTAAAATGAGTCTCTTGTAGACAGCAAATAGATGGGTCCTGCTTTTTAATCCAGTCTGAAACCCTGCGCCTTTTGATGGGGTCATTAAGCCCATTCACGTTCAGAGTTACTATTGATAGATATGAGTTTAGTGTCATCATATCTATTCAGTCCTTGTTTTTGTGGATTGTTCCACTGAACTTCTTCTTAAAGGGGAGTTTTAAGAGTCCCCCTTAAAATTTCTTGCAGAGCTGGTTTGGAGGTTACATATTCTTTCAGTTCCTGCCTGTCTTGGAAGCTCTTTATCTCTCCTTCCATTTTGAATGAAAGCCTTGCTGGATAGAGTATTCTTGGTTGCATGTTCTTCTCATTTAGGACCCTGAATATATCCTGCCAGCCCTTTCTGGCCTGCCAGGTCTCTGTGGAGAGGTCTGCTGTTACCCTAATATTCCTCCCCATAAAAGTCAGGGACTTTTTTTCTCTTGCTGCTTTAAGGATCTTCTCCTTATCTTTGGAATTTGCAAGCTTCACTATTAAATGTCGAGGTGTTGATCGGGTTTTGTTGATTTTAGGGGGGGATCTCTCTATTTCCTGGATCTGAATGCCTGTTTCCCTTCCCAGATTCGGAAAGTTTTCAGCTAGGATTTGTTCAAATACATATTCTGGCCCTCTGTCCCTTTCGGCGCCCTCGGGAACCCCAATTAAACGTAGGTTTTTCTTCCTCAGGCTGTCATTTATTTCCCTTAATCTATCCTCATGGTCTTTTAATTGCCTGTCTCTTTTTTCCTCAGTTTCCCTCTTTGCGATCAGCTTGTCTTCTATGTCACTCACTCGTTCTTCCACCTCGTCAAGCCTCGTCGTTAGGACTTCTAGCTTGGATTGTATCTCATTTAATTGATTTTTAATTTCTGCCTGATTGGATCTCAATTCTGCAGTCATGAAGTCTCTTGAGTCCTTTATGGTTTTTTCTAGAGCCACCAGTAGCTGTATAATAGTGCTTCTGAATTGGCTTTCTGACATTGAATTGTAATCCATATTTTGTAACTCTGTGGGAGAGAGGGCTGTTTCTGATTCTTTTTTTTGAGGTGAGGTTTTCCTTCTAGTCATTTTGCTCAGTGCAGAGTGGCCAAAACCAAGTTGTATTGGGAAAAGGAGAAAAAGAGAGAGAAGGAAAGAAAAGAGAAAAAGAAAAAAGAGAAAGAAGAAAAAAAAGGGGGGGGAGAAGAAAAAGAGAAAGAAAAAGAAAGAAAGGAGAGAAAAAAAGGGTGGGTTGGGGTGGGGGAAGCAATCAGAAATCAAGGAGAAAGAAAAAAAAAACACAAACCAAAACAAAAACAAAAAAAGAAAAACAAAACAAACAAACAAACAAAAAAAAAACACGGGGGAGTATCTTCTGATTCTGTATACTTTAAGTCCCTTGACTTCCCCTGGAACTTATCCTTCTAGCTGGTCTTCTGGGGGAGGAGCCTGCTGTGCTGATTCTCAGGTGTTAGCACTTGGGGGAGCTGCTCTGCCCCTGCCTGGTGCAGGGCTCAGTGAGGGTTGTTTACCCCGTGAGGCCCCGGGAGGAAGCCACAGTGGCGGGGCGGCAGCTCTGGGACCCTGGAGTCAGCCCCCGCAGTAACTCCGGGGCTCTCCGTCTGCAGGGCCTGGGGGCTCCCGGGCGGGGCCGCTGATCTGCTCAGCTTGGGGCAGGAGCGTCCTTGCTGTCCTGGGCCCTCCCGGCCTCTGCCTGTCCCGGGGGAGGCCGGATCCTGGGCTGTGTCTGGGCGCCCTGTGCTCCGGGGCCTGCGCTGTTGGATTTGCGCTCCCGCCCCGCAGCCCCCTCCGCGGAGCCGCCGCCCGAGCCCCTCCGAGCTGCTCCAGGTCCCGCCGAGCGCTGCAGCCCTTAGGGAGCTCGGCGCATCTCCCAGGGCGCAGGTGCCTGTTAGTGTCCCAGGGAGCCTGAGGGCATCCCCGCCTTTCTGGGGATCCTGCTCTAACTCCCTGCGAGCCCCTTTCCGCAGGGAAGGTTGGTGCAGCTCCTGCTCCTCCGGGACGGGGCTCTCCTGTCCTGGGGACACTCGCCCCAGCCTCAGCCCGGCTCCTCGCGGGGCCCCTCCCCCTTGGAGGCCTTTTGTTTCTTTATTTCTTTTTCCCCGTCTTCCTACCTTGATAGAGGCGCGAACTCTTCTCACTGGAGCGTTCCAGCTGTTCTCTCTTTAAATCTCAGGCCGAATTCGTAGATTTTCAGGATGATTGGAAGGTTTTCTAGGTAATTTGTTGGGGACAGGTGATTTGGGGACCCTACTCTTCAGCCATCTTGCCCCTCCTCTCTGTTATTGAGTCTTTTTGAGCCTTAAATTTATATCTGTATAATTGAGATAGTTATAATACTTCTCTTATAAAGTTTTGTTAAGGATTAAATGAGGTAATAGCTTCAGAATTTTTTATAATAGCCTCTGTCATGTAGCAAATGCTGTAGGAGTGTTGACTGCTATTATGCTCTACCTAAGAGACTAAATGGATATGCTCAGATTTTTGTTTAACAGAATATCTGTGGAATAACCAAGAAAAATAAACAGTCGGCCTCATAACTGCCCCCCAGTGAGACCAGACCAGCATAGTACATAGGTTAAGAATGTCGCATGCACCAACAAAGATGGTAGAAATGTATGTGTATGGGGAAGAGGAATAGGTGTAGTTTGGGCCTGAATCAGGACATTTATTATATAGAAAAGAAAAATCTGTTCTGAAAAACTAGCTGTGTTGTGGTTCTGCTTACAGAAATAAGAAAAAAAGTAGGAAAAGGTTTTCTTTTGAATATCTTGTAATTCTCTTGTAGAGAATTTATATAACTTTTCAAAAGAAATTAAGATAGGAGGTCCTTAAAAGAAATAGTAAGATTGCTGGTGGTGATGGTGATAATGATGGGGGAGATGGAGAATAGACAAGGAGTTGCTTTTAAAAGTTTGAATGGTTTAAATGAATATTTCTTAAATGCTGAAAGGGAAAGAATTAATAGAGGTTGAGAAAATAAAGATATCTTAATCTCTGCTTGAAGAAGTGAGAACATATAGAATCTAGAACACAGTTAGAAGGATTGTCACAGTTTTAAAGAATACTTCCTTCACTAGGACAGGAAGGGGAACTGGATGTGACTGCAGACATTTTAAGGAGATACACTACTGACACAGTAATCATTAGTCAGAAAGGTAAGCAATGCCTCCAGATGTTTCTTGCTGGGAAATCATCTGTTTAAAATCTGTATGTTGCTTGCCTGAGAAATAAAGGCTACTCACTAAACCTTTCCTAATTCCTCATATAAAACCTCCAAAGGGAGGAGGATAGTTTATGAATAGGTTAGAGTAAATAAGCTTTGCTTACTTTTAGAAATGGATGAAGGATTCAAATTTTAGTTTATCAGAGTTTTTTTCTCTTTTACTCAAATTATTAGAACATTAAACAAACCAATGACTTATTTTGTTTTTCTTCTGCCTTTGCTTGCCACTCAGCTAGAATCTAGAAAGTAAGGAGGCTTGAGTTTGGCCACCTGCCATATCATCTACATTTCTGCTTACTTATTCTCCCTGGGAGCTTCCTGTGGTTAACTCCTATTGTCAGAACCAAGCAAAAATGTCCCTTCATCAAAGAGATCTTCTAATCTTACAACTGAATCATGACTAGCGTTATATTTATGTGTATTAAAATAGGCCATTTTTTGTGTCAATTATCAATATTTATGATTGCATATTGTTGGTATTGTTTCAGTGTTGCTTTCCCACAAGACTAAATATTGGAAAGATAGGTACAGAGTATATTTTATGTAAGAATATATATTTAGCTTATAGCATGTAACTGGTCACATTTTAAACTTTCAGTAAAATGTGTGTTGAATAAATTAGAGAAGGATTAAAACAGAGTATGGTCTGCTTTGACATGAAGCTATTTAGGCCTACTTTAGGAAAAATGGATCTTTTTTATGTGGTCCATTTTAGTTTACCACACCTCACTGCATTGGGAAATGTGGCTAGGGATTCAAGTTGATAGTCTTACTGTGTGGGCTCTCTCTATAGTTTAGATATTGTTGATAATGCTGCTGTAAACATCAGGATGCACATATCCCTTCAAATCAGTATTTTTGTGTTCTTTGGGTAAATACCTAGAAGTTCAGTTGTTGGATTGTAGGGTAATTCTATTTTTAACATTTTCAGGAACCTCCATACTGTTCTTCAGAGTGGAGTTTGCATTCCCACCAACAGTGCAAGAGGGTTCCCCTTTCTCCTCATCCTCGCCAACACCTGTTGTTTCTTTTGTTGTTAATTTTAGCCATCCTGACAGGTGTGAGATGGTATCTCATTGTGGCTTTGATTTGCATTTTCCTAATGATGAATGATGTTGAGCATCTTTTCCTGTGTCTGTTAGACATCTGGATATCTTTTTTTGGAAAAGTATGTATTCATGTCTTCTGCCCATTTCTTAAGTGGGTTATTTGTTTTTTGGGTGTTGAGTTGTAAAAGTTCTTTATAGATTTTGGATATGAACCCTGTATCAGATATGTCATTTGCAAATATCTTCTCCCATTCTGTAGGCTGCCTTTTAGTTTTGTTGACTGTTTCCTTTGCTGTGCAGAAAATTTTTATCTCTATAAAGTCCCAATAGCTTATTTTTGCTTTTGTTTCCCTTGCCTGTGGTGACATGTCTAGTAAGAGGTTGCTCTGGCAGAGGTCAAAGACATTGCTGCCCTTGTTCTCTTCTAGGATTTTGATGGTTTCCTTTCTTACATTAAGGTCTTTCATCCATTTGGGTTTATTTTTGTGTATGGTGTAAGAAAGTGGTCCAGCTTCATTCTTTGGCATATTGCTGTCCAGTTTTCCCAGCACTGTTTGTTGAAAAGTCTTTTTTCCATTAGATATTGTTTCCTGCTTTATTGAAAATGAGTTGACCATAGAGTTGTGGGTCCATTTCTGGGTTTTCTATTCTGTTCCTTTGATCTGTGTGTCTGTTTTTGTGTCAATACCATACTGTTTTGATGACTACAGCTTTGTAATATAGCTTGAAATCTGGAATTGTGATGCCTCCAAATTTGTCTTTTTTCAGAATTGCTTTGGCTATTTGTGGTGTTTTTGTGTTTCCATACAAATTTTAGGATTATTTTTTCTAGCTCTGTGAAAAATGCTGCTGGTATTTTGATGGACATTGCATTAAATGTGTAGATTGCTTTGGATAATATAGACACTTTAACAATGTGTGTTCTTCCATGCACACTGATGTTTATAGTAGCATTGTCAATAATAGCCAAACTATGGAGAGAGTTCAAATGTCCATTGAATGATGAACGGATAAAGAAGATGTGGTATATATACACAACAGAATATCATTAACCAATCAGAAAGAATGAAATATTGGAGCTCCAGGGTAGCTCAGTCGGTTAAATATCTGCCTTCAGCTCAGGTCATGATCTCAGGGTCCTGAGATGGAGCTCCACATCGAGCCTGCTTCTCCCTCTTCCTCCCGCCCGTATTCTCTCTATCTCTGTTGCTATCTCTGTATCTCTTAAATAAATAGATAAAAATCTTTTTAAAAAAAGGAAGAATGAAATCTTGCTATTTGCAATGACATGGATGGTCTAGAGTATATTAAGTGAAATAACTCAATTAGAGAAAGATGAATACCATATGATCTCACTCATGTGTGGAATTTAAGAAAGAAAAAAGATGAACATATGAGAAGGGGGAAAAGAAAAAAAGGAGAGAGGAAAACAAGCCCTAGGAGACTCTTATCAATAGAGAATAAACTGAGGGTTAATTGAGGGATGTGGATGGGGGTTGTGCTAAATGGGTGATGGGTATTAAGGATGGCACTTGTTTTGATGAACACTGGGTCTTCTATGTAAGTGATGAATCACTGAGTTCTACTCCAGAAACCAATATTGCACTGTGTTAACTACCTAAAATTTAAATTTAAAAAATAATTAATAAATGTTTTACAAAAAAAGTCTTACTATAACTTTAAGTTCCCATGGTTTGTTTTACATTTATCTATTTAGAGCACACAATTTCCCTTGCCACCCAAAGATATGGCTGTGGTCCACAGCAAGATTAAGATGATTTTGATTCCTCTTTTTGTAATTCTACCAATAAGCACTGCAATGTTACTGTAGGTTGTAAACCATTTGGGGAAAGGAGTAAGTGATTGTAAAAACAATCAGTAAATTTTAGGAGAACATTGGCTATATCTGATTGGAAAATTGAAATGATTTTGATAAATTCCTAAGTTTAATTCTATTTAATTGGATGCTCTCAGCATTTCCCAGTGTCCTTTGTTTTCTTTTTGTAATATAACTTGATTTATTGTTTCTTATTTAAAAACAATGTGTGGGGGAGCATATTTTGCCACCCCAGAATGTGTCTCTGGCATGTGAGTTATTTTAGGCTGATTACTTTTGGGAAACAGAAGATTCAAGACATTTTTCTTTTTTGCCTTTCTCATATTGCCTAAAAGGATTTAGATGGTGGGCCTGCTCCAGGAAGGGAGCTATCACCATAGATAACTATAGTATGATTTAAACTAGATGTAGGTAGACAGGGAGGAACTGAGCAAGACCCTTTTGATCAAAATCCACTCTGTGTTTCATTATTTCTGTATGGCCCACCAAACATTTGTTTACCAAACATTTATTCTTTCCATCCCTCCTGTGAATTGCTTTCATTCCTTTTGAAGCTGAAGACTCTTACTCCTTCTCCTTAGTCCAGAATGACTTATATGCATCATTTTTCCTTTATTTGAAATTTCTCATGTTTATGTAGATTCCCTGTATACATGTAATTACATATGATTTTCACCTGTTAATCTGTTTCATGTCAGTTTACTTCTTAAGACTAGCCAAAAAAACCTTAAAGGTTTCAGGAAAATTTTTCATCTACAAGAAGTGTAAGCATCTGATTGCAAAAAGCCTAACTAGCTGAACACTAGACCAGCAGGTAAAGAATTGAACAACAGATTAAAATTAATTTTTGATGTCTAACACATCATTAGTCAGTAGGCACAAAGGCAAGTGATTATTTTTTTTACTTAATTCAGGAGTGCTAGACTGAAGAACACAAAATACTTTATCTTTGTATTTAAAATTTTCAGAGCACTGTAGGTAAACCTCAAAAATGGTAAGTAACTTGGTTTAGAGGCATCAGCTCTGCTAAAATTAAGTCTAAAGTTACTATGAATCTTATAAAATTATATCATGCATTTTTAAGCCCTTCCCCATTATAAGGAATAACTCAGAAGGCAAGACAAGATTTATTTACATAAAATATAGAAATAATTTCGAGCATACAGAGATTATTTCAGACTTTTGGGTTTCTATGCAGTAATAGCAGCTTCTTAAATCCTAATTTTCCAAACATGCTGCAAAACCCATAGAGATCAACGAGGAAAGAAAATAAAACCGCATAAAACTTATGCCAACAGCATAACTAGTTAAAGTTATACTTTAAAGAAGTTAAAGAATACTATAACTTGAAATTACATGTAATAGGAAAACTCCTGAAACCAACACAACTGGGCTTTGAAGCCCAGGCTGAAGAGAAGATTCAGGTGAGACTGCTTGAAAATCATGGGCATGCAGCAGGATAAGGCAGGTGCCAGAACCCAGATACATTTCTCTTGGAAAAATGAGGTCTTTACTTTGAGTGGGGAAATAGTAAGAACAGGTATGAAACAAGAAGGACCAGAACACTTGCTAGTGAGAATCCAAAGGAAGGAACTTATGAGCGTGGGACCAGTGATGACAATCATAGGAAGATACTCCTTCTGGAGGAAAAGGAGGAGTCCATTCCCTGGACTTTTGAAAATGAAGAGAAAGGATAAAGTAAAGGGAATTAGAGGTTGTATAGGAAATAAATAATAATACAAAATCCAAATATATAATCGTCTCCTGATTGTGTCATTCATTAAAGGAACTACACTTCACTATGGTAATCATAGCCTAACTCTAGAACATAATTAGGAAAAAAAGAGTTATATGTGATTTTAGAGTTTTGACATATTTATTAGCTAGTACCAAGAGCAAAAATAACATTGAGATCTTGGTTTTTTTTTAATTTTTTCTTATTTTTTAATGATTCTTTTATTGGAGTTCAATTTGCCAACATATAGGATAACACCAGTGCTCATCCCACCAAGTGCCCCCCTCAGTGCCCATCACCCAGTCACCCCAACCCCCCGGCCCACCTCACTTTCCACTACCCCTTGTTCCTTTCCCAGAGTTAGGTGTCTCTCATGTATTGTCATTCTCACTGATATTTTCACTCATTTTCTCTCCTTCCCTTAATTCCCTTTCACTATTTTTTATATTCCCCAAATGAATGAGACCATATAATGTTTGTCCTTCTCTGATTGACTTATTTTACTCAGCATAATACCCTCCAGTTCCATCCACATCGAAGCAAAAGGTGAGTATTTGTCATTTCTAATAGCTGAGTAATGTTCCATTGTATACATATACATAGACCACATCTTCTTTATTGATTCATCTGTCGATGGACACCGAGGCTCCTTCCACAGTTTGGCTTTTGTGGACATTGCTGCTAGAAACATCGGGGTGCAGGTGTCACAGTCTTTCACTGCATCTCTATCTTTGGGATAAATCCCCAGCAGTGCAATTGCTGGGTCATAGGGAAGATCTAATTCTCACTCTGAGAGGAACCTCCACATAGTTTTCCAGAGTGGCTGCACCAGTTCACATTCCCACCAACAGTGCAAGAGGGTTCCCTTTTCTCCACATCCTCTCCAACAGTTGTTGGTTTCCTGTCTTGTTAATTTTCCCCATTCTCCCTGGTGTGAGGTGGTATCTCATTGTGGTTTTGATTTGTATTTCCTTGATGGCCAGTGATGCGGAGCATTTTCTCATGTGCGTGTTGGCCATGTGTATGTCTTCCTCTGTGAAATTTCTGTTCATGCCTTTTGCCCAATTCATGATTGGATTGTTAGTTTCTTTGCTGTCGAGTTTAATAAGTTCTTTATAGATCTTGGATACTAGCCCTTTATCTGATACGTCATTTGCAAATATCTTCTCCCATTCTGTAGGTTGTCTTTTAGTTTTGTTGATTGTTTCTTTGGCTGTGCAGAAACTTTGTATCTTGAAGAAGTCCCAGTAATTCATTTTTGCTTTTGTTTCCCTTGCCTTCATGGATGTATCTTGCAAGAAGTTGCTGTGTTCAAAAAGGGTGTTGCCTGTGTTCTCCTCTAGGATTTTGATAGAATCTTGTCTCACATTTAGATCTTTCATCCATTTTGAGTTTATCTTTGTGTATGGTGTAAGAGAATGGTCTAGTTTCATTCTTCTGCATGTGGATGTCCATTTTCCCAGCACCATTTGTTGAAGTGACTGTCTTTTTTCCAATGGATAGTCTTTCATGCTTTGTCAAATATTAGCTGACCATAAAGTTGAGGGTCCACTTCTGGATTCTCTATTCTGTTCCATTGATCTATGTGTCTGTTTTTGTGCCAGTACCACACTGTCTTGATGACCACAGCTTTGTAGTACAACCTATAATCTGGCATTGTGATGACCCCAGCTATGGTTTTCTTTTTTAATATTCCCCTGGCTATTTGAGGTCTTTTCTGATTCCACACAAATCTTAAGATGATTTGCTCCAACTCTCTGAACAAAGTCCATGGAATTTTGATAGGGGTTGCATTAAATGTGTAAATTGTCCTGGGTAACATTGATATTTTCACAATATTAATTCTGCCAATCCATGAGCATGGAATATTTTTGCATCTCTTTGTGTCTTCCTCAATTTCTTTCAGATGTGTTCTGTAGTTTTTAGGGTATAGATCCTTTATCTCTTTGGTTAGGTTTATTCTTAGGTCTCTTATGCTTTTGGGTGCAATTGTCAATGGGATTGACTCCTTAATTTCTCTTTCTTCAGTCTCATTGTTAGTGTAGAGAAGTGCCACTGACTTCTTGGCATTGATTTTGTACCCTGCCACAAATGCTGTATGAGTTCTAGCAATCTTGGGGTGGAGTCTTTTGGGTTTTCTATGTACAGTATCTTGCCATCTGCGAAGAGAGAGAGTTTGACTTCTTCGTTGGCAATTTGAATGCCTTTTATTTCTTTTTGTTGCCTGATTGCTGTGGCTAGGACTTCCAGTACTATGTTGAATAGCAGTGGCAAGAGTGGACATCCCTGTCTTGTTCCTGATCTTAGGGGAAAGGCTCCCAGTGCTTCCCCATTGAGAATGATATTTGCTGTGGGCTTTTCGTAAATGGCTTTTAAGATGTTGAGGAAAGTTCCCTCTATCCCAACACTATGAAGGGTTTTGATCAGGAATGGATGCTGTATTTTGTCAAAGGCTTTCTCTGCATCTAATGAGAGGATCATATGGTTCTTATTTTTTTCTCTTGTTGATATGATCTATTACATTGATTGCTTTACGAGTGTTGAACCAGCCTTGCCTCCTGGGGATAAATCCCACTTGGTCATGGTGGATAATCTTCTTAATGTATTATTGGATCCTATTGGCTGTATCTTTTTGAGAATTTTTGCATCTGTGTTCATCAGAGATCTTGCTCTATAGTTCTCCTTTGTTGTGGGGTCTTTGTCTGGTTTTGGAATTAAGGTGATGCTGGCCTCATAGAACGAGTTTGGAAGTATTCCATCTCTTTCTATCTTTCTGAACAGCTTTAGGAGAATAGTTAGGGTTTCTTCTTTAAACGTTTGATAAAATTCCCCAAGGAAGCCATCTGGCCCTGGACTTTTGTGTCTTGGGTGGTTTTTGATGACTGTTTCAATTTCTTCCCTGGTTATCAGCCTGTTCAGGTTTTCTATTTCTTCCTGTTCCAGTTTTGCTACTTTGTGGTATTCCAGAAATGTGTCCATTTCTTCTAGATTGCCTAATTTATTGGTGTATAGCTGCTCATAATATGTTTTTTTTTAATTTTTTAAATTTATTTATGATAGTCACACAGAGAAAGAGAGAGAGAGACAGAGGCAGAGACACAGACAGAGGGAGAAGTAGGCTCCATGCACTGGGAGCCTGATGTGGGATTCGATCCCGGGTCTCCAGGATCACACCCTGAGCCAAAGGCAGGCGCTAAACTGCTGTGCCACCCAGGGATCCCTCATAATATGTTTTTACAATCGTTTGTATTTCCTTGGTATTGGTGGTGATATCTCCTTTCTCATTCATGATTTTATTAATTATAGTCTTTTCTGTCTCCTTCTTAATAAGGCTGGCTAATGGTTTATCTATCTTATTATTCTTTCAAAGGACCAACTCCTGGTTTTGTTGATCTGTTCCACAGTTCTTCTGGTCTCTATTTCATTGACTTCTGCTCAAGTCTTTATTAACTCTCTTCTTCTACTGGGTGAAGGTTTCATTTGCTGATCCTTCTCTAGCTCCTTTAGGTCCAAGGTTAGCTTTTGTATTTGAGTTCCTTCCAGTTTTTGGATGGATACTTGTATTGCTTTTGCTGTATCCCAAAGATTTTGAATGGTTGTATCTTGATTCTCATTAGTTTCCATGAATCTTTTTAATTCTTCTCTAATTTCCTGGTTGACCCTTTCATCTTTTAGCAGGATGGTCGTTAACCTCCACGTGTTTGAATTTCTTCCAAATTTCTTTTTTTGATTGAGTTCTAGTTTCAATCATTATGATCTGAAAATATGTAGGGGACAATACCAATCTTTTGGTATCGGTTCAGACCAGTTTGTGACCCAGTATGTGGTCTATTCTGGAGAAAGTTCCATCTACACTTGAGAAGAATGTGTATTCAGTTGCGTTCAGATGTAAAGTTCTGTAGATATCTGTGAAATCCATCTGGTCCAGTGTATCATTTAAAGCTCTTGTTTCTTTGGAGATGTTGTGCTTAGAATATCTGTCAATTGTAGAAAGTGCTACATTCAAGTCACCAAGTATAAGTGTATTATTATCTAAGTGTGTCTTAACTTTCGTTATTAATTGATTGATATACTTGGCGGTTCCCACATTCAGGGCATAAATATTGATGATTGTTAGGTCCTCTTGTTGGATAGATCCTTTAAGTATGATATAGTGTCCCTCTTCGTCTCTTACTACAGTCTTTGGGATAAACTTAAGTTTATCTGATAAGAAGATGGGTACCCCTGCTTTCTTTTGAGGACCATTTGAATGGTAAATGGTTCTCCAACCTTTTATTTTCAGGCTGTAGGTGTCCTTAGGTCTAAAATGAGGCTCTTGTAGACAGCAAATAGATGAATCTTTCTTTTTTATCCAGTCTGAAACCCTGTGCCTTTTGATGGGATCTTTAAGCCCATTCACATTCAGAGTTACTACTGAATGATATGAATTCAGTGTCATCATAATACCTATTCAGTCCTTGTTTTTGTGGGTTGTTTCCTTGGATTTCCTCTTTCTTTTCCAGAGTCCTCCTTAATATTTCTTGCAGAGCTGGTTTGGTGGTCACATATTATTTCAGTTGCTCCCTATCTTGGAAGCTCTTTATCTCTCCTTCTGTTCTAAATGAGAGCCTTGCTGGATAGAGTATTCTTGGCTGCATGTTCTTCTCATTTAGGACCCTGAATATATCCTGTTAGCCCTTTCTGGCCTGCCAGGTCTCTGTGGAGAGGTCTGCTATTAACCTAGTACTTCTCCCCATAAAGATGAGGGATTTCTTGTCTCTTGCTGCTTTAAGGATCTTCTCTTTATCTTTGGAATTTCCAAGTTTCACTATGAAATGTAGAAGTATTGAACGGTTTTTATTGATTTTGGGGGTGTGTGTCTCTCTACCTCCTGGATCTGAATGCCTGTTTCCCTCCCCAAGTTAGGGAAGTTCTCAGCTATGATTTGTTCAAATACACTTTCTGGTCCTCTGTCCCTTTCAGCACCCTCTGGAACCCCAGTTAAACGTAGATTTTTCCTTCTGAGACTGTCATTTATTTCCCTTAATCTTTCCCTCATGATCTTTTGTTTTTCTCTTTTTTCCTCAGCTTTCTTCCTTGCCATACTTGTCTTTATGTCACTCACTCGTTCTTCTACCTCTTTAACCCTCATTGTTAGGACCTCCAGTTTGGATTGCATCTCATTTAATTGATTTTTAATTTTGGTCTGATTATATCTAAATTCTGCAGTCATGAAGTCTCTTGAATCCTTTATGCTTTTTTCTAGAGCCACCAGTTGCTTTATAATTGTGCTTCTGAATTGGCTTTTTGTCATTGAATTGTAATCCAAATTCTGTAACTCTGTGGGAGAGAGTACTGATTCTGATTCTTTGTGGTGAGTTCTTCCTTTCAGTCGTTTTGCTCAGTGCAAAGTGGCTAAAAACAAGTTGTATTGGAAAAAGGAGAAAAAGAGAAAAGAAAAACAAATGGGTGGGGGACAAACAAAAAACAAGGAGGGGTATCCTCTGATTCTATATACTGTACATCCCTAGACTTCCCCTGCAGCTTTCCAGTGCTGCTTGGTCAAGAACTTGCTCTTCCCCTTTCTTTCCAGCTGGTCTTCTGGGGAGTGGCTGCTGTGCTGATTCTCAGGTGTGTGCACCTGAGGGGCTGCCTCGTCCCCTGCCAGTTGCAGGGCTCAGTGGGAGATGTTTATCCTATGAGGCCCCTGCTCTCTTGCGGCCCCACTCAGCCCCAGGTACAAGGTGACACCTGGAGGAACAACAACAGTGGTGGCGGCCAGCTCCCTGGCCCTAGAGTCAGCTCCCGCAGTAACTACCTCAGCTCCCAGTCTGCAGGGGCCTGGATGCTCCAGGGGCGGGGGCGCTGATCTGCACAGCTCGGGGTCACTCTGGCGGCAGGAGCATCCTTGCTGCCCTGTGTCCTCCCAGCCTCTGCCTGTCCCCGGGGGAGCACCAGATCCTTGGCTGCGTCCTCCAGTGCCCTGGGCTCTAGGGCCTGCGCTGCTGGAATTACGCCCCGGGGTGCACAGCCCCCTCCGCGTGGAGCTGCTGCTTGAGCCGCTGCCTGAGTTGCTCCTGGGGACCCGCCGCGTTTGCCTCAGGCCTTTAGGGAGCTCAGCCTGCAGTGTGTGGTGCGTTCTCCCTTGGAACACACCTCCTCGGTTAGTGCCAGGGAACCTGAGGGCTCCACTACCCCTCCTGGGATCCTCCCGGAGTTCTCTGCCAGCGCCTTTTCATCCGGGAATATTGGTAAAGTTCCTGCTTCTCTGGGGCTGGACTTTCCTGCCCAGAGGCTCCTGCCGCCTGGCCTTAGCCCGGCTCCTTACGGGGGCCCTCCCCAACTGGATGCTTTTTTATTTCTTTATTTTTTTCCGTCTTCCCACCTTGATAGAAACAGGAACTCTTCTGACTGTAGCATTCCAGCTGTTCTCTCTTTAAATATCAGGCCGAATTCGTAGGTTTGCAGGATGATTCAAAAGTTATTTAGGTAAGTTGGTGGGGACAGGTGACTTGGGGACTCTACTCTTCCTCCATCTTGCCCTGCCTCAGTGAGATCTTGGTTTTTAAAAGTCATTTTCACTCCTTAAAGATATGGCTGATTATAGGAAAGGTCAGAGATAGTACAACGTGAACCGCAAAAAGGAAGTACTCAAACACAAGTGACACCATATCAAAAGGATTCAGGATTTACCTTCAGCATGAGTCCAATGGATAAGTTTGGTACAATTTGACTATTAAAGAGAATAATGGTAGTAATGTATTATACTGCATTCAATATAATAAAGAATATAATAAATATTCATAATTATTTTGAAAAGAGAAAAGATACAAAAACTAGTAAATTATCTCTTAAAACACAGGAATTGTGGTTATACCAAATGATCTCAGCAAATAAATGTAGAAAGAATTTCAGAATTAGAAACTGACTATTTTGTAACCCCTGATGTAATAATTTATTCAGAGAGGGATCAATAGCTGAAACCATACTGTAAAAAACTGGAAAGAACAGGATATTCACAATCCCTCAGATTACTTACTAATTGCAAAATGGAAAATATGCCTTTACAACTGAGAGATTGGTGGTCACATCATAAATCACTGATAGCATGATGACCTGACATTATGTGCCTATTGATGAGATGCACAAGAAGTTACACAATATCACCTATATAGTATCCTTGCCAGATATATTTTACCTGAATCTAAATATAGCATTCAGATGAATATTGGATGTGTTTCATATTGAAGAACAATTGGCCTTGACTCTGTAAAGGATTTAGTGCCTTTAAAAGTAGAGGGCAGCATATCAACTCTTTTAGATCATGGAAGACTAAAGAGCCATCATAGCAAAATATAATGGTTGAATTGGATTGAATCCTAGGGAAAACAGCAGCTAAAAAGTACACTTTGGAGAAAATGAAGAATGTTTTAGTATTGTGGGAGAGGAAAGATAATTTTCCCTCTGCTCTTCTAGGTTCTTGGGTAAAACCCTCCTCCCCTCAGTGTAATAACAGATTAACAGGAGAAACATGAACAGAAGTTTATTTATTTATTTATTTTGAACAGAAGTTTAATAGCATACATACCTCCTGCATACATAGAAGATACCCAGGAAAACTGAGTAACTCTCTAAAATGGCCCAAGCCACTACCTTAAGTAACATCTCCAGCTAAAGACAAAAGATGTTAGGGTAGGGAGGAGGCCAATTAAGGGAGGTTATCAGGAAAAGCACAGTAAACAAGGGTAAGGTTTATATGCAGATTTAAGTTATTGCCTTTTCCATTTGTTAAGAGTTTCTAGAGATTTAGAGTCATTCTTCTACTCATATGGGGAAACACCTTTACAAATGGAAATTTGTAACTGAATCAAATGAGATTTCATCCACCCAATGCATAACAGGCCGATGGGGGAGAAGAACCTGACACTGAGATTTTGCAGTGAAGAAAGGCTATTTATTGGTGCAGTGCCATCCAGGAGAATGAGGAGCTTATGTTCAAAGTCCCAAATTCCCTAATAATAGCTTACAAGTAAGGTTTTTGTTTTTATTTTTAAGTAGGCTCCATGCCCAACATGGACCCTCAAATCATAGCCCTCAAATCAAGTCACATGCTCCACTAACTGGATCAGCCAGTCACTCCCAATTGAGGGTTTTTAAAGGCAATATTTAGAGTTAAGGTCCTTGGGTGGAGTGGCTTTCAATGATTGGTGGAGAATGAAGTTGTGTTTTTGAGGTGTTATCTTCTGTTCTTTAGCTCCAGCATGTCTAGAGGATCTGTTCCACTTTAAAGATGATAGCTCTGAAAAACATCTCTATTCTATAACAGAGAGTTAATAAAATGTATATTCTGACAATACATCCTGTGACTTCTATCAATAGTAATTTATTACATTTGAGTGATTGTGTACATATTCTTTATTTATTACTACCAATTATTTTAAACAACACATACCTAAAATTCTACCACAGAGATCAGTGTGGCTTTTCTATAGTTTAACAAGTCTGACTTATATTCCATTCTCTAGTAGTATTTTTCCCAGACATTTTCAGATTTCTCTAATAAATGTAAATGTCCCTTATAAAAAGGGTAACTTTTACTTGGTTATCAGAGCTTATTCTGTATCTGCTGTTTCTAAAAAATAATCAGCCTAAAATAATCTATATTCCAAAAAGGTAAATTTGGGGGTGGCAAATTCTGTTTCCCTTCAGTATAATGGTGAATGGAATTGGATTAATGTTAATTTTCTTAAGTGTGGTAATGGTGATACGAGTTTTTTAATACAGGGAGAGATATGATGAAGCATTTAGAGGTGAAATATAATATCCTCAGGCTAATTTCACTTTGATGAAAGAGGTATATATGGACACATGTGTCTGTGTGTTTGTGTGGAGACAGAGAGATGGAATTGGCATGGTGATTCATTAATAATTAGTATATTCATTATACTGGCCTTTCAATTTTTCTTTAGGTTTGAAAATTTCCCCTCATAATGTGAAAAATAAAATATGAATAGATCATTTGGTTTAAATACTTATAGACATTGTCAACTGTATGTATATTTATGAAACATTATAGAGTTTAAAAATTTTATCTCTTTTCCATAAATAATTGTATACTGAAGATCCATGGAGCATCAATTTGAAGGAAATGCTGTATGCATGATTATCAAGAGTGTTGTATATAGTGACCATTAGCTCGTGATTTTTTGTTATGGTTATAGGCTATTCTCAGAATCTCTCCATGGACTCAGAGTATATTCTGATGTCAGCACTCAGTTTTTCCCTTGTATCCACAAGTTAAGTGTATGGAAATCATAGTTGACTATTTTTGAGGAAGAAGAATTTTACTTGTACCCTTTTAGGTCCTTTGGCTGCTCTAATAATCAAAATAATATAAGGAAGACTAACAGAACAACAAATTTAATTACATATGTATGAAGGCCTCCATAAGAATATGAGATCTAAAGACAAGCTGGACAGTTGAGGCTTATATGCCATCTTGAGCTAAGGAATAGGACTGAGACCTGGGACTTCAAAGGGACATTCAAAGGGGCTTCAAAGGGACTTCAAAGACACATGTATAGTAATTAGATGTTTGCCCTGCAGATATGTCATTTAGCCAAAAATTTGTCTTTTGGTGATAACTCAATTTTTGTACCAAGCCCCCTGTCTGAGTTCTTTTAGATAGCTTAAGAAGAGGTAAAAATGTTTCTTGGGTCTACTAGGTCTTGATTGCTTTCAGCTCAAAATAGTCCATATGCCAAAGTGGCACATTGTGGGCGAGACTTGTTCTGAACCCCTGGACTATGACAGAAAGTTTGACTTAGAATAGGTGTTTAAGAAAGGTTGACATTATTTTTAAGGGAGGGTAGTAAAATTAGTCCTAGTATAGGTTAATGCCTATGAATTTGGAATTTTTTTGTCTTAAGACCGTAAATCTTTTATGAATGTCAAGGGATTGTTGTATAATGTGTTACTCAAGTTGAACTAACTATAGCATATGGATGTTCATATGTTATTTCATTTCTGTTTTGTTCCCTGTATACTATGAAATCTCATTATGAGGATATTTGATAATAGATTTTACTCAATCTCACAATAATATTGGGCTTAAAATTCTGTTTATATTCTATGAAATATTGAAGTTTATAAATAAAATACATCACTTTTAGAAATCATAACCAAATCAGATATACAGAATGTAATGCAATTTATATTAAATTATCTGGTTAGAAGGACACTAGCAAGACCAAGTAACCAGAAAGAAAAAAAATGCAATGAAAACTATTACGTTGTATTTTCAGTTTCATTGTTAATGCATGTATTTCCTACTTTTCTTTGAAAAAGAAATTAAAATGTTATTCTTAAGCTTTGCATACTTGAGAAATCTATTTTTCTATGCCATTCTGTGGCCTACTTTATAGTAGTATCTCAAGTGCAATTCTGATAGCATTTATGCTGTCATAACAATTGTGCATCTATTTTCATCTGTGCTATGAATTATACTTAGATTAATAGACTGCATACTGCATACTTAATAGTTTCCCACATACGTTTCATATAATTGTGTGCCAGTACTTTATTCATAAATGCTTTGCTTCCACCAGTGTTCTAAAATGGCAAGGTCACTATAGAAGTGTTTATTTGCAAAAATATATCTAGAGGATTCATGTGTGGGGAAGGAAAAATAATTTTCCTTTTACCCTTCTAGGTTTTTGGCTGGTCTAATAATAAAATTTGCAAGACAGATTAACAGAAAAGCAAACAAAAGTTTAATAACATGTATACCTTTTGTATACATGTGAGAGACCAGGAAATCCAACTCCCCAAAATGGCCAAATCCATGGCCTTAAATAGTATCTTCTACTAAAGACAAAAGATGCTTGGGGTCAGGAACCACTTGGGAGATTTCTAGAAAAAGCACAGTAAACAAGAATAAGTTCATTATGTAGATTTAAGTCCTTGTCTTCTCCATTGATAGGAGTTTCTAGAGATTGAGTCATCCTCCTGTTTCTGGTACAGCAAAGGAGACACCCTTCCAATTGGAATTTCCCTTATACATGTAAATGACTCTTGTAAGAATAACCTCTACTACATTTTCAGAGCTTCTCTCATATCTGTAGTTTCTTAAAAATAACGAATGAAGGATAGTTGGAAGAAAGGCAGGCAGGGACCAGCCCTCCTCCTCCACCAAGAAGAAACCAATCTTAAAAGTATTTTATACCACCTTGGAAGGAGCCCTCCACTCTTTTCCATGTGAATGGACAGAAACCTGACTGGGTGATAGGTGCATGGAGGGTTAATCAGATTAAGACAGCCCACACCAAAGAACCCATAAAACCCCCTAGTACTACCTCGGCAATTCTCTCAGGTCCCCTCCCTCTTGGGGAGCTTTGTACTATCGCTCAATAAACTTTACTTTGCTGTCCACCACTTTTCATTTGGTCTACCTCTTCATTCTTCCAAGTGGGGTGATCAAGAATCAGGCACTAAAAGAAAAGAAATCTTGCAACATAACCAGCTTAAAGTAATCACTATGACAAAGAGGTCTATCTTAGGGTAGCAAAATTTGATCTCCTTAAATTTGTAAATACTGTTTTTACATCTTTTAATTTTGAGGTACTCTGTAAAATATTACAGTTTGTATTGGTTCAGTTCTTGGAAGGAAAATATGTGTTTTAGTGAGAAGCTTATATTTATCATAATGGGTTTAGTTTGCAAAGTATATTCATGTGCATTATTCATGTCAACAAATGTTTGATGTGTACATAACTATGTTCCATATACAAGATTATATACTAGAGAAAAATTAGAAGAAGGAGGAGGAAGAGAGGAGAAACCATGATTCAAGACTGAAGGAGGTAATCAAGGACAGATTCATGACAATTTTTTTAACTTTTACTAATTATAAATCATTTCAGTCTTACAAAAATCAGCAAAGAATCACTAGTCTATCCAAAAGCCAGATTCAAGGGGTTATTTTTTCATATTTGATTGGTATCCTTTTGTTTTAGAAATAAAGTACTGGCAGTATACTGAGAGCCCTCGAAGTCCATGACATTTCCTTTCCTGCTCAAAGCTACTACCTAAAGTTTCACTATACTCTTCCATCTATATTTTTATTAATCTAAATATTTGTTTTCAGTTTAAAATGATATCCTAGGGGAGGAAGGGCAAGATGGCAGAAGAGGAGGGGTCCTCAATTCACTCGGTCCCACAAACTTACCTAGAAAACTTTAAAATCATCCTGAACCTACGAATTCGACCTGAGATTTAAAGAGAGAACTGCTGGAATGCTACAGAGAGAAAAGTTTTCCCTTCTAACAAGGTAGGGAGGCAGAAAAAAAGTTAATAAATAAAAAGAATAAGTGGGGGAAGGGAACTGTGAGAAGACAGGCTAAAGTGGAGCAGCAAAAGCCTCCAGGACAGGAAAGCCCAGCCATGGAGAAGCAGGAACTTTAAAAATCCATTCCGGAATTTTCCCTGATGGAAACGTGCTTAGCAGGGAAATTGGATGAAATCCCAGGAGGAGCAGTGAAGCCTCAAGATACCTACAGTTACTATAAGAGGAGGGATGCCCTGGGGGAAAGCTCACCATAAACTGTGGGCCAATATCGGTAAAGGGCTGGAGTGCCACAGCCCTCCAGAGCATTTGGTCAAAGCAGTTGGTTAGGCGGGCCTGCTCTGGACGTAGGTGGCTGTACCCAGTTCCCTTCAGGAGAAGTGGTCCCCCAGGAGCACAGATCCAGTGGCACAGAGATCCAGATCCCAGGGCGCCCTAGGGGACAAAGCCGGTGATCCTGCATTCCCCCTGAGACAGGTGGAAGCGGGGAGGGCACAGGACAGAAAGAAGTCTCCTGCCACTGGGCGCCCTGCAAACTGTGAAGATCAGTGCACCATTCAAATGGCTCTCAAAAGAAATCTAGGATAGTAATCCTCATATCAGATAAATTAAAGTTTATCCCAAAGATTGTAGTAAGAGGTGAAGAGGGACACTATATCATTCTTAAAGGGTCTATCCAACAAGAAGACCTAACAATCATGAATATTTATGCCCCTAATGTGGGAGCTGCCAAGTATATCAATTAATAACCAAAGTAAAGACATACTTAGATAATAGTACACTAATAGTAGGAGACTTCAACACGCACTTTCTGCAAATGACAGATATTCTAAGTACAACATCACTAAAGAAACAAGGGCCTTAAATGGGACAATGGTCCAAAGAGATTTCACAGATATATACAGAAATTTCCACCCGAATGCAACGGAATACACATTCTTCTCAAGTGCACATGGCACTTTCTCTAGACCACATACTAGGTCACAAATCAGGTCGCAACTGATATCAAAAGATTGGGGTCGTCCCCTGTATATTTTCAGACCACAAAGCTTTGAAACTAGAACTAAATAACAAGAAGAAATTTGGAAGAAATTCAAACACGTGGAGGTTAAAGACCATCCTGCTAAAAGATGAAAGGGTCAACCAGGAAATTAGAGAAGAACTAAAAAGATTCATGGAAACTAATGAAAATGAAGATACAACCATTCTGAACCTTTGGGATACAGCAACAGCAGTCCTAAGAGGGAAATATATTGCAATACAAGCATCCTTCAAAAAATTGGAAAAAACTCAAATACACAAGGTAACCTCACACCAAGAGGAACTGGAGAAAGAACAGGAAATAAAACCTACACCAAGCAGTAGAATAGAGATAATAAAGATTCGAGCAGAACTCAATGAAATAGAGACCAGAAGAACTGTGGAACACATCAACAAAACCAGGAGTTGGTTCTTTGAAATAATTAAGAAGATATATAAATCCCTAGCCAGCCTTATTAACAAGAAAAGAGAAAAGCTCAAATTAATAAAATCACGAATGAAAGAGATCACCACCAATACCAAGGAAATACAAACGATTTTAAAAATGTATTATGAGCAGCTATATAGCAACAAATAGGGCAACCTAGAAGAAATGTATGCATTTCTGGAAACCCACAAATCACCAAAACTGGTCCAGGAAGAAACAGAAAAACCTGAGCAGGCTGATAACCAGGGAGGAAATTGGAGCAGTCATCAAAAAACCTCCCAAGACACAAAAGTCCAGGGCCAGATGACTGCCCAGGGGAATTCTATCAAATGTTTAAAGAAGAAACAATACCTATTCTACTAAAGCTGTTCCGAAAAGATAGAAAGGGCAGGAATACTTCCAAACTCCTTTTATGAGGCCAGCATCACCTTAATACCAAAACCAAACAGAGACTGCACCAAAAAGAATTATAGACCAATATCCCTGTTGAAGACAGATGCAAAAATTCTCAACAAGATATTAGCCAATAGGATCCAACAGTACATTAAGAAGATGATTCACCATGACCAAGTGGGATTTATCCCCGGGATGCAAGGCTGATTCAACACTTGTAAAGCAATCAATGTGATAGATCCTATCAACAAGAGAAAAAACAAGAACCAATGATCCTCTCAATAGATGCAGAGAAAGCATTTGAAAAATACAGTATCCATTCCTGATCAAAACTCTTCAGAGTGTAGGGGTAGAGGGAACATTCCTCATCATCTTGAAAGCCATCTACGAAAAGCCCCAGCAAATATCATTCTCAATGGGGAAACACTGGGAGCCTTTCCCCTAAGATCAGGAACACTACAGGGATGTCCACTCTGGCCACTGCTATTCAACATAGTACTGGAAGTCCTAGCCTCAGCAATCAGGCAACAAAAAGAAATAAAAGGCATTCAAATTGGCAAATAAAAAGTCAAACTCTTCTCACTGTAGCATTCCAGCTGTTCTCTCTTTAAATCTCAGACTGAATTCGTAGGTTTTCGTGATGATTTGAAAGTTATCTAGGTAAGTTGGTAGGGACAGGTGACTTGGGGACCCTACTCTTCTGCCATCTTGCCCTGCCTCCAGAATATTTTAATTTAAAAAAATGTATATTTAAGCTAGAGAAATTTCTTCCAATGGACTCTTGGCAATCCCTTCTAGAAATGTTTTATTTTTTTGCCTTGCATCACATTATGCTTTTATGATTACCTTTTTACCTCTCTTTTTTCTATCTTGACTATCTTTGTTATCTCCTTTATGTCTGTCTATAATTGCTCCTTTTCCAAGGGATTCCATCCATTTCCTTCCTCCATAATTACTAAACATACTTTTACAGTCAAGACTTTGCACTTCTTTGACTTCAGTTAGCATCTTTGTTTTAATTTTAGAAGCTTACTTGATATTCCATAATAGCCAGCTAAACATTGCCACTAAAATATGACTGACATCTCAAATCTCAGAGATCCCAGCTGAATTGTCTTCTGTTCCTCTACCATGACAAACCAGTTATAATACATTTCTTGTATCACTGGATCTTCCCAACATCCATTCAGTCACCTAAATAAGAAATTTGAGGTCATCTCTAAATTATCCAAGCAGCCGCCAAATTTCATTCTACTTCTTTAATACTATGTACTTCAATCTGTATACTTCCACATATCAATCGACACACATACTTGAGGTCTTTATACTTTTTTTATACAATTAATGCCATAACTCTTTAAGTGGGACAATCTAACCTTTCCACAATCTGTTCTGCACTTCCCTGCTGGCATGACCATTCTAGAAATTGAATAATTTTATTCCTATTACTAAAATCACATCAACTGTGCATTGCTTAGAAGGTCTAGTTAGCCTTCATCATGATATACTGAAACCATTTGTTACCTCTTTGGCCTCCTCTCTTAATATTTTGCTAATGTGTTAGTTAAACCTTTTCCTCTTGTACCCCAGTATGTGATGATTCAGTCACAGTGTACTGCTTACTGATCCCTGAACTTTCAGCTCTGTTATGCATCTCCACTCTTGCATGCAGTGCTTATTTTGCTTAGAATAAAATTAATGACCTCATTTTTTTTAGTTAATTACTACTAGTGCTACTGGGTACAACTCAGATTATCACCTAACTTTTGGAGTTTTGACATATTAACGTAGATTGCTCCTTCTAAGACATTCCATTATACCTTGTATCTGGAAGATATTAGGGCATTCATCTATAAGAATATCCATCACAAAGAGTGTCTATATATATATATATATATATATATATATATATATATATATACATGCCTTCTTTAAAATTCAATACATTTCTTAATCATAAGTGCTATTTTCTTTTTTTTGTATATTTTTTATTGGAGTTCAATTTGCCAACATATAGCGTAACACCCAGTGCTCATCCCATCAAGTGCCCTCCTCCCTGCCTGTCACCCAGCCACCCCAACCCCTGCCCACCTCCCTTTCCACCACTCCTTGTTCGTTTCCCAGAGCTAGGAGTCCCTAATGTTCTGTCACCCTCACTGACATTTCCCACTCATCCTTTCCTTTCCCCCTTTATTCTCTTTCACTATTCTTTATATTCCCCAAATGATTGAGACCATATAATGTTTGTCCTTCTCCTATTGACTTATTTCACTCAGGATAATACCCTCCAGGTTCATTCACGTTGAAGAAAATGGTGGGTATTTGTCATTTCTAATGGCTGAGTAATATTCCATTGTATACATAGACCACAGCTTCTTTATCCATTCATCTTTCGATGGACACTGAGGCTCCTTCCACAGTTTGGCTATTGTGGACATTGCTGCTGGAAACATTGGGGTGCAGGTGTCGCAGTCTTTCACTGCATCTGTATCTTTGGGGTAAATATCCAGCAGCGCAATTGCTGGGTCGTAGGGTAGCTCTATTTTTAACTCTTTGAGGAACCTCCACAGAGTTTTCCAGAGTGTCTGTACCAGTTCATATTCCTACCAACAGTGCAAGAGGGTTCCCCTTTTTCACATCCTCTCCAACATTTGTTGTTTCATGTCTTATTAATTTTCACCATTCTCACTGGTGTGAGGTGGTATCTCATTGTGTTTTTTTTTTTCATTGTGGTTTTGATTTGTATTTCCCTGATGGCAAGTGATGTGGAGCATTTTCTCATGTACTTGTTAGCCATGTGTATGTCTTCCTCTGTGAGATTTCTGTTCATGTCTTTTGCCCATTTCGTGATTGGATCATTTGTTTCTTTGCTGTTGAGTTTAATAAGTTCTTTTTTTTTTTCTTAACTACAATCCTATCATCCTGTGCATTAGGCCTGGCACATTTTGGGTAAGTATATATGTGCTGAATGCATGAAATAATGATTTGGAAAAATTTTGGCAGATATTATAACTTAACAGGCAAGAAATACTACACAGATACGTTAACTAATTGAAAGAAGCTTACACAGAAATAGATCAAATCCAGAGTGCTGGGTAACAATATTAAAATAAGTTTTTTTCTGGAGAATAAAAGGTGAAAAAGAAGTCTGGGATGCTGACATTAGCCAAAAATTCTGCAAACTAAGAACTTTCTTTGGTAGAATTTTTGTTTGTTTGACATGTTTTAATTTTGTATATGCTACACACACACACACAGACACACATATAGATGCACACATACATACTGAGTGTTATATATATATATAATATATATATATATATATTTACACACTGATCCCATAACTATTATACTCTTTAGAAATGTAGCAATAATAATACAAATAAAGGTCTTCTGGAGCTTCCATTTTGGAGTAGGAGTGGAGAGGAAATAGGTACAAGTTAAATTAAAAATATATTTTAGAAATAAGTGCCATAACAACAACAAAAGTTACACTTCCAGAATAGATGACAAGGGCAGGGGTGGTGGATAGCTGTGTTGTGACTAGTGATGTCAGAATGGGTAACCCAGAACCCAGAGTTGGCTGATAATTAGTGTCTGTCCTATATAAATGGTGGATGAGAGAAAAAGGAATTTCCTAAAAATGCTTTTCCACCCCCCCTCATTTTTGTAGCAATATTAACGGTGCTGGTTTAATGACTAAAAATTAAGAGTTTCTCATGTTTTGTCACCCTCTCTGATTTTCCCACCCATTTTCTCTCCTTTCCCCTGGAATCCTTTTCACTATTTTTTATATTCCTTGTATGAGTGAAACCATATAATGATTGTCCTCCTAACTCTGGGAAACGAACAAGGGGTAGTGGAGGGGAGGTGGGTGGGAATATGGGGATACTAGGTGACAGGCACTGAGTGGGGCACTTGGTGGGATGAGCACTGGGTATTATACTATATGTTGGCAAATCGAACTCCAATAAAAAATACATATAAAAATAATAAATAAAAATTAGAGTTTCAACTGTCACATAAAGGGAAACTCTTATTATTTCACAGTGAAAAAGCCTAAGTTAGGATGGGAAAGAATTTTCAAATCTTAAAGTTACAAAAAATAAAGTTCAGATTTCCATTCCAAATTCTCATACTGGAAAATTTCTCATAGAACATATTGTACATTTACCTCTTGTGTAATGAAAAGATGTAAATTGTTTGGTTAATTATTTTAAATATACTGAAGATAAATATACTGAGATCTCAAAGCCAGTTGATGACAGGTAATACTACTCAACAGAAACATTATGTCTCTTTCTGAAATTTTCAGTACATGTAGTGTTTTGATTTTCATATTGTTATATACTCAAACTTGTTTGCCCTTATGGAAGAATTTTTATACTTAATTCTTCATGGAAGATTGAGAACATAACTTATTTTTATGGTTAGCCAAATAAAGATATACTTTGTGTTGCTAACAAAGGCCGATACATTGGCTATACCTATTTTCAAAAAGTATTGTTCAGAGAAGGTTTTCTTTTTTTAAGTAGGCCAGAATTAATAAATAAATAAATAAATAAATAAATAAATAAATATTGAAAACCTAAAAGAAGATAAAGGAGAAAATTGTTAAGAAGGAAATATTTATGTTCACACTCATGAGAATAATTGATGCTCTGGATTTAAACAGATAAATTATATATATATATTTTTTTTAATACTAAATTTACTTTTTATTGTTGTTCAATTTGCCAACATACAGAATAACACCCAGTGCTCATCCCATCAAGTGCTCCCCTCAGTGCCCGTCACCTATTCATCCCCACCCACCGCCCTCCTCCCCTTCCACCACCCCTAGTTTGTTTCCCAGAGTTAGGAGTCTTCATGTTCTGTCTCCCTTTCTGACACTTCCCACCCATTTCTTCTCCCTTCCCTTCCATTCCTTTTCACTATTTATATTCCCCAAATGAATGAGAACATATAATGTTTGTCCTTCTCCGATTGACTTATTTCACTCAGCATAATATACTCCAGTTCCATCCACGTCGAGGCAAATGGAGGGTATTTGTCATTTCTAATGGCTGAGTAATATTCCATTGTATACATAGACCACATCTTCTTTATCCATTCATCTTTCGATGGACACTGAGGCTCCTTCCACAGTTTGGCTATTGTGGACATTGCTGCTGGAAACATCGGGGTGCAGGTGTCCCAGCATTTCACTGCATCTGTATCTTTGTTTTTTGTTTTTTTTTATAAATTAATTTTTATTGGTGTTCAATTTACCAATATACAGAAAAACACCCAGTGCTCATCCCGTCAAGTGTCCGCCTCAGTGCCCGTCACCCATTCCTCCCCACCCCCCGCCCTCCTCCCCTTCCACCACCCCTAGTTCGTTTCCCAGAGTTAGGAGTCTTTATGTTCTGTCTCCCTGATATTTCCCACACATTTCTTTTCCCTTCCTTTATATTCCCTTTGACTATTATTTATATTCCCCAAATGAATGAGAACATACACTGTTTTTCCTTCTCTGATTGACTTACTTCACTCAGCATAATACCCTCCAGTTCCATCCACGTTGAAGCAAATGGTGGGTATTTGTGGTTTCTTTTTTTTTTTTTTTAATTTTTTTTTAGGATGATTTTTTTTTTATGATAGTCACACAGAGAGAGAGGCAGAGACACAGGCAGAGGGAGAAGCAGGCTCTATGCACCGGGAGCCCGACGTGGGATTCGATCCCGGGTCTCCAGGATCACGCCCTGGGCCAAAGGCAGGCGCCAAACCGCTGCGCCACCCAGGGATCCCCGTATTTGTCGTTTCTAATGGCTGAGTAATATTCCATTGTATACATAAACCACATCTTCTTTATCCATTCATCTTTCGAAGGACACCGAGGCTCCTTCCACAGTTTGGCTATTGTGGCCATTGCTGCTAGAAACATCGGGGTGCAGGTGTCTCGGCGTTTCATTGCATCTGAATCTTTGGGGTAAATCCCCAGCAGTGCAATTGCTGGGTCGTAGGGCAGGTCTATTTTTAACTCTTTGAGGAACCTCCACACAGTTTTCCAGAGTGGCTGCACCAGTTCACATTCCCACCAACAGTGCAGGAGGGTTCCCCTTTCTCCACATCCTCTCCAAAATTTGTTGTTTCCTGCCTTGTTAATTTTCCCCATTCTCACTGGTGTGAGGTGGTATCTCATTGTGGTTTTGATTTGTATTTCCCTGATGGCAAGTGATGCAGAGCATTTTCTCATGTGCATGTTGGCCATGCCTATGTCTTCCTCTGTGAGATTTCTCTTCATGTCTTTTGCCCATTTCATGATTGGATTGTTTGTTTCTTTGGTTTTGAGTTTAAAGAGTTCTTTATAGATCTTGGAAACTAGCCCTTTATCTGATAGGTCATTTGCAAATATCTTCTCCCATTTTGTAGGTTGTCTTTTGGTTTGGTTGACTGTATCCTTTGCTGTGCAAAAGCTTCTTATCTTGATGAAGTCCCAATAGTTCATTTTTGCTTTTGTTTCTTTTGCCTTCGTGGATGTATCTTGCAAGAAGTTTCTGTGGCCAAGGTCAAAAAGGGTGTTGCCTGTGTTCTCCTCTAGGATTTTGATGGAATCTTGTCTCACATTTAGATCTTTCATCCATTTTGAGTTTATCTTTGTGTATGGTGAAAGACAGTGGTCTAGTTTCATTCTTCTGCATGTGGATGTCCCATTTTCCCAGCACCATTTATCGAAGAGACTGTCTTTCTTCCAATGGATAGTCATTCTTCCTTTATTGAATATTAGTTGACCATAAAGTTCAGGGTCCACTTCTGGATTCTCTATTCTGTTCCATTGATCTATGTGTCAGTTTTTTGCCAGTACCACACTGTCTTGATGACCACAGCTTTGTAGTACAACCTGAAATCTGGCATTGTGATGTCCTCAGTTATGGTTTTCTTTTTTCATATTCCCCTGGCTATTCGGGGTCTTTTCTGATTCCACACAAGTCTTAAAATAATTTGTTCTAACTCTCTGAAGAAAGACCATGGTATTTTTATAGGGATTGCAATAAACGTGTAAATTGCCCTGGGTGGCATTGACATTTTCGTAATATTAATTCTGCCAATCCATGAGCATGGAGTATTTTTCCATATCTTTGTGTCTTCGTCAATTTCTTTCAGAAGTGTTCTATAGTTTTTAGGGTATAGATCCTTTACCTTTTTGGTTAGGTTTACTCCTAGATATCTTATGCTTTTGGGTGCAATTGTCAATGGGATTGACTCCTTAATTTCTCTTTCTTCAGTCTCATTGTTAGTGTATAGAAATGCCACTGACTTCTGGGCATTGATTTTGTATCCTGCCATGCTGCCAAATTGCTGTATGAGTTCTAGCAATCTTGGGGTGGAGGCTTTTGGGTTTTCTATGTAGAGTATCATGTCATCAGCGAAGAGGGAGAGTTTGACTTCTTTGCCAATTTGAATGCCTTTAATGTCTTTTTGTTGTCTGCTGAGGCTAAGACTTCTAGTACTATGTTGAATAACAGTGGTGAGAGTGGACTCCCTGTCTTGTTCCTGATCTTAGGGGAAAGGCTCCCAGTGCTTCCCCACTGAGAATGATATTTGCTGTGGGCTTTTCGTAGATGGCTTTTAAGATGTTGAGGAATGTTCCCTCTATCCGTACACTCTGAAGAATTTTGATCAGGAATGGATGCTGTATTTTTTCAAATGCTTTCTCTGCATCTATTGAGAGGATCATATGGTTCTTGTTTTTTCTCTTGTTGATATGATCTATAACATTGATATTTTTACGAGTGTTGAACCAGCCTTGCGTCCTGGTATAAATCCTACTTCGTCATGGTGAATAATTTTCTTAATGTACTTACCTTTGGATCCTATTGGCTAGTATCTTGTTGAGAATTTTTGCATCCATGTTCATCAGGGATATTGGTCTATAATTCTCCTTTTTGGTGGGGTCTTTGTCTGGTTTTGGAATTAAGGTGATGCTGGCCTCATAGAACGAATTTGGAAGTACTCCATCTCTTTCTATCTGTCCAAACAGCTTTAGTAGAATAGGTATGGTTTCTTTTTTAAACGTTTGATAGTAGAATTCCCCAGGGAAGCCATCTTGCCCTGGGTTTTTGTGGTTTGGGAGGTTTTTGATGACTGCTTCAATTTCCTCCTTAGTTATTGGCCTGCTCCGGTTTTCTATTTCTTCCTGTTCCAGTTTTGGTACTTTGTGGCTTTCCAGAAATGCGTCCATTTCTTCTAGATTGCCTAATTTATTGGTGTATAGCTGCTCATATATGTTTTTAAAATCGTTTGTATTTCCTTGGTGTTGGTAGTGATCTCTCCTTTCTCATTCATGATTTTATTAATTTGAGTCTTCTCTCTCTTCTTTTTAATTAGGCTGGCTAATGGTTTATGTATCTTATTCATTCTTTCAAAGAACCAACTCCTGGTTTTGTTGATCTGTTCCACAGTTCTTCTGGTCTTGATTTCGTTGCGTTCTGCTTGAATCTTTATTAACTCTCTTCTTCTGCTGGGTGTAGGATCTATTTGCTGTCTTTTCTCTAGCTCCTTTATGTGTAAGGTTATCTTTTGTATTTGGGTTCTTTCCAGTTTTTGGATGGATGCTTGTATTGCGATGTATTTCCCCCTCAGGACTGCTTTTGCTGCATCCCAAAGATTTTAAATGGTTGTATCTTCATTCTCATTAGTTTCCAAGAATCTTTTTAATTCTTCCTTAATTTCCTGGTTGACCCTTTCATCTTTTAGCAAGATGGTTCTTAACGTCCACGTGTTTGAAGTCCTTCCAAACTTCTTGTTGTGATTTAGTTCTAATTTCAAGGCATTATGGTCTTAGAATATGCAGGGGACGATCCCAATCTTTTGGTATCAGTTCAAACCCGATTTATGAACCAGTATGTGGTCTATTCTGGAGAAAGTTCCATGTGCACTTGAGAAGAATGTGTATTCAGTTGCATTTGGATGTAAAGTTCTTTAATATCTGTGAAATCCATCTGGTCCAATGTATCATTTAAAGCTCTCGTTTCTTTGGAGATGTTGTGTTTAGAAGACCTAGCGAGGGTAGAAAGAGCTAGATTGAAGTCACCAAGTGTAAATGTATTTTTATCTAAGTATGTCTTAATTTTCGTTATTAATTGATTGATATATTTGGCAGCTCCCACATTCGGGACATATATATTGAGGATTGTTAAGTCCTCTTGTTGGATAGATCCTTTAAGTGTGATATAGTGTCCCTCTTCATCTCTCACTATAGTCTTCGGGGTAAATTTCAGTTTATCTGATATAAGGATGGCTACCCCTGCTTTCTTTTGAGGACCATTTGAATGGTAAATGGTTCTCCAACCTTTTATTTTCAGGCTGTAGGTGTCTTTCTGTCTAAAATGAGTCTCTTGTAGACAGCAAATGGATGGGTCCTGCTTTTTTATCCAGTCTGAAACCCTGTGCCTTTTGATGGGGTCATTAAACCCGTTCATGTTCAGAGTTACTATTGACAGATATGAGTTTAGTGTCCTCATGATATCTATTCAGTCCCTGTTTTTGTGGATTGTTCCATTGGACTTCTTCTTAAATGGGAATTTTAAGAGTCCCCCTTAAAATTTCTTGCAGAGCTGGTTTGGAGGTCACATATTCTTTCAGTTCCTGCCTGTCTTGGAAGCTCTTTATCTCTCCTTCCATTTTGAATGAGAGCCTTGCTGGATAAAGTATTCTTGGTTGCATGTTCTTCTCATTTAGGACCCTGAATATATTCTGCCAGCCCTTTCTGGCCTGCCAGGTCTCTGTGGAGAGGTCTGCTGTTACCCTAATATTCCTCCCCATAAAAGTCAGGGACTTTTTTTCTCTTGCTGCTTTAAGGATCTTCTCCTTATCATTGGAATTTGCAAGCTTCACTATTAAATGTCGAGGTGTTGAACGGTTTTTATTGATTTTAGGGGGGGATCTCTCTATTTCCTGGATCTGAATGCCTGTTTCCCTTCCCAGATTCGGAAAGTTTTCAGCTAGGATTTGTTCAAATACATATTCTGGCCCTTTGTCCCTTTCGGCGCCCTGGGGAACCCCAATTAAATGTAGGTTTTTCTTCCTCAGGCTGTCGTTTATTTCCCTTAATCTGTCTTCATGGTATTTTAATTGTCTGTCTCTTTTTTCCTCAGTTTCCTTCTTTGCCATCAACTTGCCTTCTATGTCACTCACTCGTTCTTCCACCTTGTTAACCCTCGGTGTTAGGACTTCTAGTTTGGATTGCATCTCATTCAATTGATTTTTAATTTCTGCCTGATTGGATCTAAATTCTGCAGTCATGAAGTCTCTTGAGTCCTTTATGGTTTTTTCTAGAGCCACCAGTAGCTGTATAATAGTGCTTCTGAATTGGCTTTCTGACATTGAATTGTAATCCAGATTTTGTAACTCTGTGGGAGAGAGGACTGTTTCTGATTCTTTCTTTTGAGGTGAGGTTTTCCTTCTAGTCATTCTGCTCAGTGCAGAGTGGCCAAAAACAAGTTGTATTGGGAAAAGGAGAAAGAGAGAGGATAGAAAGAAGGAAAGAAAAGAGAAAAAGAAAAAAGAAAAAAGGAAGAAAAAAAGAAAAAACAAGAGAAGAAAAAGAGAAAGAAAAAGAAAAAGAAAGAAAGGAAAGAAAAGGGTGGGGTAAGCAAACAGAAATCAAAAAGAAAAAAAAAAACACGGGGGAGTATGTTCTGATTCTGTATACCTTAAGTCCCTTGACTTCCCCTGGAACTTGTCCTTCTAGCTGGTCTTCTGGGGGAGGGGCCTGCTGTGCTGATTTTCAGGTGTTAGCACTTGGGGGAGCTGCTCTGCCCCTGCCTGGTGCAGGGCTCAGTGGGGGTTGGTTACCCCGTGAGGCCCCAGGAGGAACAGCCACAGTGGCGGGGCGGCAGCTCTGGGACCATGGAGTCAGCCCCCGCAGTAACTCCGGGGCTCTCCGTCTGCAGGGCCTGGAGGCTCTGGGCGGGGCCGCTGATTTGCTCAGTTCCAGGCAGGAGCGTCCTTGCTGACCTGGGCCCTCCCGGCCTCTGCCTGTCCCGGGGGAGGCCGGATCCTGGGCTGTGTCTGGGCGCCCTGTGCTCCGGGGCCTGCGCTGTTGGATTCGCGCTCCCACCCCGCAGCCCCCTCCGCGGAGCCGCCGCCGGAGCCCCTCCGAGCTGCTCCCGGGGCCGCGCCGCCCCCTCCACGGAGCTTCTTCCTCCGCCCGAGCCGCCGCCGCCGAGCCCCTCCGAGCTGCTCCGGGTCCCGCCGAGCGCTGCAGCCCTTAGGGAGCTCGTTGCACTCCCCCGGGGCGCAGGTGCCTGTTAGTGTCCCAGGGAGCCCGAGGGCATCCCCGCCCTCCCGGGTCCTGCTCTAACTCCCTGCGGGCCCCTTTCCGCCCAGGAAGGTTTGTGCAGCTCCTGCTTCTCCGGGACGGGGCTCTCCTGTCCTGGGGACACTCGCCCCGGCCTCAGCCCGGCTCCTCGTGGGGCCCCTCCCCCTTGGAGGCCTTTTGTGTCTTTATTTCTTTTTCCCCGTCTTCCTACCTTGATAGAGGCGCGAACTCTTCTCACTGTAGCATTCCAGCTGTTCTCTCTTTAAATCTCAGGCCGAATTCGTAGGTTTTCAGGATGATTTGAAGGTTATCTAGGTAATTTGGTGGGGACAGGTGACTTGGGGACCCTACTCTCCCGCCATCTTGCCCCCCCTCTGACCTAAACAGATAAATTATAATGTAAAAACAGATCAAGTGGAGATTAGAAAATTCAGGTACAAATCTTCCCAACTTCTGACATTTGGCAGTGCAAGTATAGAAGAATATGATTTGGGAGCTCAATTTAATATTCATCAGTTGCTTTGAGACAAAAATAAGTGCCTTCATAATTTGAAAGTCAGGGTATTAAATCATGCTTATTATATAAAAAGCATACACTGATAGAGTGGAATCAGTCAATGTGAAGTAAAGTTAAACTGTTAAGATATTGGCAGTTGTTCTAATAGGAAGGATATTTTCTTCTTGAAGCTTCAATAGCAAGAATTAGTTAGGGATTCCATTCTAGGGGAAAATGGTGCCCAAGGGTCAAGAATTGTATTTTTTGCAGGACCAATAATATAATAAGGTTATAGTAGTCCTAGAAGCAAGACACTGAACATTTTAGGACTCATTATAATATTTGTCTGGGCACAGGGTGGATCATAGAAGTTTATTAGTTTTCTGTTGCTGCATAAGAAATTGGCACAAATATAGTGATTTAAAACATCTCTTTATTAGTTCAAGGTCTGTAAGTCAGAGTATCATCATGAAGTGACTGGGTTCTCTGTTAAAGGTCTTAAAGGCCTGAAATCAGTATTAAAAACCTTGTCAGATAATTTGAACATCTAATTCATTTTGGGATTGGCATCATTCATTTCTCATTCAAGTTGTCATGCATCTCGTTCTTGGTATGAAATGTGACACTTTATTGTCTCTTGAACACTTTGGTTATTATGTTAGGATACTATTCCTGTTTAAAGTTTGTTTTTTGTTTTGTTTAAATTTTAGGAGGTTTTTTTTTTTTTTTTTTTTAGGTTTAGCACACAGTCCCTCTTCTACTTTTGTGGGCTATGGTTCCATGACACTCTATTTTCAGAACCTTTGCAGTACTACTTTGTTTGATTTATCTTGTGCAGGTGGGGTTAGTACTGGTCTGTGCTTGTGATGCTTAAGGGGGCAGAAAAATCTTCCCAGGCCAGGGCACCTGGTGTTTCTAGATGGGGGAAGAGAAACTCTTGTCCACTTGCATGAAGAGTGGGTCAAGCACTATGTCAGGATCTCCCCTATCTATAAGGAATGGTGAATACTTACCAGGTTGAAATCCTTTTGTGGTATTGGCTGGTCCAGGCAAGTTGCCTGGTATCTCTGTGTATGGGAGAGGAGTCTCAGGCCCAGCTAAGGAGAAGAGCATTTCCTAGGTGGGAGCTTTATGCTATGGGATCACTTTTGCTGGTACCCTTGATTACCAGTATGTCTGGGTTGTAAAAGGAGACCTCAGACCCAGTGGGGAAGAAAAGCACTTTTCCAGGTCACTTATTGTTAGCAGGGATTCCAATTGTTCCTTTTTACAGCTTCTGCAGAGCTCACCTGAGTATTTTCAGTGGGATTCCCATTTGATCTGGTGGAGGAAGAGCCTGTTTGAACTGCTTTCTGTTATTGAGAGTTAGTAAGTGCTGAGCCTGGGTCACCTTTTTCTTTTGGGTGGAGATCATAAGATGTCCTTCCATGAAGTTGTTCATCCATTCCAAAAGTCCCTAGCCAATTAAGTTTCTTCTTTAGAACTTTCAGAGTTCTCCTTTGGTTGTCTTGTGTATTTCTCAGATATATAGTTGTACTTACAGAGTGGGGAGCAGGAAGAGAGGAGTATAAACCATCTTATCTGGACAAACCGTCAAAATTCTGTGACTTTTAAGGGCTCACCTGATTAGGTCAGGCTCATTCTGGATAATTTCCCAATCAACTGTGCCATACATCATAACCTAGTAATGGGTATGATATTCCATCACATTCACAGGTAATATTCCAGGGGAAGGGCTACTATGAAAGTCAGTGGGTAACATTTTAGGATTCTACCACAGAAAGCATATGTGAATGTACTGAAGCATTGATTAGGCAATTGTTATCCTCTGGAAGGTTGGAACACGTTAGGATAGCAAGAAGAAAAGTCGTGTTATAATTATTCCATTCACTTTAAATGAAATATATCTTGTATAAGAAACAGTAACAATCAGAATAGTCAAACAACTTTCAGAATTTAATGTGAATCTTAGAGGTTCATTTAAGACTTCATTTCTGGCCATGCAAATATCTTCTGTGTGAAAAATATTCCAGCTCAAAGATATATTAAAAGACTTCACCAGCACACTCCATTTATGTTTCCATGTAATTACTGTGGTTGCCAACAATTCATATAGAAAACAAAAGTCAGTGATGATTCTGACTTTAATTTTTTAGAGAAAGTTTAAACTTAACATACTTAACACTGTCCATATTTATATATGTTACACATTGTGCAAAATTTATGACTGTTGCTTTGGTTATAATACAGTGTATTCTCACCTAAATCAGGATTGAAAATTTAAAAGCAAAATTCGCTGGTTTGGCCAATATACAAAAAAACAGAAACAAAAATTTAAAAAACTCCAGTTTCCAGACTGAATTAGGAAAAAGAAATCCTTCACTATGTTTGGATTGGAATGCAAGTATGGCCTAAATTTGATTTTAAAGTGTCTTTGTTTTGGGTAATACTTTGATGAGGACAATTAGAATTGAGTTAGGTAGGCATGTTTTTGAACTCAAGTTTTACCTTAAAGCTTTCAGATTGAAATTGGGAGTCTGTAAGCAGTAATTGGGTACTTTGGATCATTCACATGAAAATTAAGATATATAAACTATATGACACTTTATAAGAATTAGACAATGCTTTTTTTAGGCTATGTTTTTAAAAATTATATGAACTAAACTTATAAAAAGAAATTCTGGGCACCTGGGAGACTCAGCCAGTTAAGCGTCGGTCTCTTGGTTTTGGCTGAGGTCATGTTCTCAAGATTGTGAGATTGAGCCCCAAATCAGGCTTTGCCTTCAGCATGGAGTCTGTTTGAGTTTCTCTCCCTCTTCCCATCCACCCCCCACTCACAATACTCTCTCTCTAAAATAAATCTTTAAAAAAAAAAAGACTGTATCCTTTGCTGTACAAAAGCTTCTTATCTTGATGAAGTCACAATAGTTCATTTTTGCTTTTGTTTCTTTTGCCTTCGTGGATGTATCTTGCAAGAAGTTACTGTGGCTGAGTTCAAAAAGGGTGTTGCCTGTGTTCTCCTCTAGGATTTTGATGGAATCTTGTCTCACATTTAAATCTTTCATCCATTTTGAGTTTATCTTTGTGTATGGTGAAAGAGAGTGGTCTAGTTTCATTCTTCTGCATGTGGATGTCCAATTTTCCCAGCACCATTTATTTGGAGGGTATTATGCTGCGTGAAATAAGTCAATTGGAGAAGGACAAACATATGTTCTCATTCATTTGGGGAATATAAATAATAGTGAAAGGGAATATAAGGGAAGGGAGAAGAAATGTGTGGGAAATATCAGAAAGGGAGACAGAACATAAAGACTCCTAACTCTGGGAAATGAACTAGGAGTGGTGGAAGGGGAGGAGGGCAGGACGTGGGGGTGAATGGGTGATGGGCACTAAGGGGGGCACTTGATGGGAAAAAAGAAATTGAGACTTGAATATACTTACAAAGCAAACATTGAAGCAATACCTATACTGGATTTTTTTCCTTAGTTATTTATAATCACAGCAATCCAAAATGTGAGACATTTAAGAGCAATATAATTAAATTCTATGGGTTTGTCATGTCATCACTTCTAAAGATAAAATGTACTTGTTCTCTTCTTCATGGTATCAGTTCTGAGTAGATGAAAGGAAAATTAAGAGAAGACTGTTAAAGAGCTGAGTCAGAAAGCAGAATGAAGGGCAAGGGGATGAGGCAAGAAAGCATACACAGACCAGGTTTGAAGAGAATTGGGAATGCTGGTTGTGGTAGATGGTTTCTGATTTGCTCTTCAGATCCACTGGCCTTCTTGCTCTGCCCTGCTTTAGGATTCCAGGAGGTGGACCCTTATCAGCTTTATCAATCAGTATCTCTGTGTCCTCAGGTTGGGCTTGGCTAATGGAAACTACCAACAGAAGATTAGCAATCTGGAGCAAAGAAAGGTAAGGGTGTGTTTATTTCCATGACACTTTACCCTAAGTTTTAGGTTGGCATTGCTGCCTTTTGTTTATCTAAGGTCACAGCTCTTGTTGGATGGCCTTCTACTACAACCACAGGACACTCTTTGTTGCAGGAACTACTACCTTTCTATACCCCTTCAAGCCTAGTGGTGATAATACAGGCTTCTCACAGTTGTTAGCCTCAGGGTACTTCATCATCTCTTGGCTTCCTTTCATTCTTTACACATTTTTAGTAAATAGCCTCTTTGTTAAACTTTTTCCATCACCGTTTTCAAGTGTGCCATCAATTTTTGCCCAGGACCCTAACTGATACATTGGTAGTGGAAAATGAGAGAAACTTTAAGACAGTATGAAGAAGTGGGACAAACTGTTGGGAAGAGAAATAGGAAGACAAAATTTTTAAAGCTTTTTATAGCAAATTATGAATGTAATGGCTTTATATGAGTGTCTCTAATAAACTATTTTTTTCCATTGGAAAGTAGTTGTTTATTAACTGATCAGATTACAGAAATGATCATGTTATATACCTTAGTTCATCCTTCTAATAAGCCTGTTGATCTGGTCTTCCCTGTTGCCAGCATCTCCACCTTCTACAAAATGGGTGGTTTTTTTTCTTCATTCCCCCGTGTGGAGAAGATAATTTGAAGAGCCATAAAAAGTTGTTTGCTGCTTTGAGACGTTTTCCAACAGTATAGATCTTGTGAATCAGATCCTCCATGACATATTTATGATGCCATACTTACCAAGAGATCGGACAATTAATGTGTTACCTGTCAGGGCAATTCTCTTGTTGATCTTGCCGTAACCGTGCTTGTACATCAGTTCATTCACCGACTTCAGGTTAGGGTAGGCCCATGCTATATGTGGTTCCACAATCCTTAGCATGTTCACTGAAGCCTTGTTGAGTTTAACAAAGATGTCATTGAAGATCTGGCGAAGGCAAAGAAGCTGCAACACCTTTCGAACCTTTGGGCTCACACCATTGATACCTTTGATTCTGATGACAAATGCCCATTTGAGTTCTCTAGGCACGTAGAAGTTGCCAGCTTTTCTCTCCATCCTCACCATTTGAATCTCAGTGCTGTACATCTGCCTGTATTCCTTGTGGTAATGCTTAGCTTTTTCATAGATAAATCTTCCTCCTTGTTTTTCGAAGCATCTTTTGGGCAAACTTTTTTCTCAGATGCTTGATCTTCAACTCTGAGAAATCTCTTCACTTTTTTAAGGGTTTCTTGCACAGCAGGAACCTTTTTTTTTTTCTTCTCTTCTACACCCTCCATGGTTCCAGTAGGAAAAGAGGTCTAATAAATTCTTTACTCGCTTAATTATTTTGGTTGTATTCTGTCTCTTTGTATGCACATCTAAGATGGGATAGGGATATGAGATGTCTGGGATTTGCATGACTAGATAAGACTACTAGTTTCTATCTGAATTGGTTATATATTAAGACATTTCTTTCATGGAATCAGGAACATTCCTCCTACCCCAGTGTACCTGCTAAGTTTCTTTTGAAATTCAGTGATCCACTGTAGTGTGAAATTTGTTTTTCCTGTCAGACAGGATAGTATTGTTTCATTTTTAAACATATCCTTTTATTCTGGAAAAGAAATTGGAGAAAGTCCAGTCATTCCTTCAGGAACGAATGAGTCAGTTCAGATTGTTACATTGGGACTCGATTTTAAATTAGATTCAGATTGTTATATTTAAGAATCATTCCAAAAGTGGACATTAGGCAGGTGACTACAGTTTGTCCATCACTATAACAGTTTATATAGATAAGGATTCAGATCTCAATTAGAATTTTCTTTTTCACCAGAATCCACTACTTGCCCACGACAAATAGGACAGGTGGAGTTCTCCAACAGCCAGTGATCGATACAGTGGACATGGAATTCATGGGAGCAAGGTAGGATGCGAAGTCTGTTGCCTTCTATGTACTCTGTGATGCAAATGCTACAGGCTTTTAATGCACCACTTCCACCAAAAGATCTTACAGCCAGGTTGTCAATTTGTGCTTTGGTGAGTCCTGTAGGTTGGTCGTGATTGTCTTCATTCAAGACGAAAAAGTGGTCCAGATTAAGAGAGGTCCAAGAGTCACTATCATCAGATGTTATTGAGCTCATAGATGTACTTTCTTGCCTGCTTTCTGATGGTGAGCCTGATGGTGTCCTTACTTCATTACTGCCTTCAAACATTATTGAACTAATTGCTGAATTTTCATCACTGGAGCTGGAACTGAAAATAGGACTAGAATTGAAACTAGACACATAGCTGGAATTTGAACTAGAAATCAATGCAAAATTTGGATGGAAATCAGAACTAGTCCTACCATCAGAACCATCTCTTTCATTTGGTGACTCTGCCCTACCATCAGAACCATCTCTTTCATTTGGTGACTCTGCCCTTTCCATGTTTTGAGTTGAGGGTGAGACACTGTACACTAAATCACTGTCACTGTCCATGAAGTCACTTGAGTCACTAAATACTGTCACTCTCTCTGTAAATGTGCTCTGAATTGTAACAGATGTTGTATCATTTAAACCAGTATTTAAAATGCTATGAATGGGAATTCTGATGGTACTGACATAAATTCTTTCTTCTGTCTGCTCAAAATATGGAAACATGTGCCCAAATCCTCCTTGTTCACTTCGTAAAACGACAGTGTTGTTTGGTGTCTCAGATATTAATGGAGTTCTGCTAGCTCTCTCATCTCTATGAGAATATGCCCCAGGATGAACTTGTCCTACTTCAAGATGAAATGGTATGATTGGATTTATCTGTTCCAATTCCCAAGATTCATCATCACTGGTTGTGTCTGACCAACTTTCTTCTTCAATAGCACTCCTTGTTCCAGAAGTTGTTAAAAGGTCGCTATTTTGCAGCTCAGGTCCAGTTATTTGCTGTCTTGATGTTGTTCCTTGTTGCTGAATTCTAGAAAATATGTCAGCCTCATTTACCTGAAGGTACTCAAAAGTCTCAGGTGATATATTCTGATGAAATCTTAGTAAACATTCATTCATTGAATTTGGAGCTGAACTACTTTCAGTTCTTGCTCTGGTTCTCCGATGCTCTGGGCTCCTGCTTCTTGCTCTTCGCCGAACTCTGGTAACTGGGACTTCTATTAATGCTTCAGTTGTACTTTGTTCTGATCTAGGTGGTCTTATAAATGTTGATTCAGATTGTGGATTTTCCACTTGCCTTTGGCTGATTTCCATATTGTCTCCTCTGGGAAGTCTTGTAGATGGTACATATAGGTTCTCTAGATTTGGGCTCCCATTATCAAGGTTAAAATTTATTTCTGAATTGAATCTGGAATCATCACTGTTTGAATTAATCCGGCTCGATTCTTCCCAAGATTGGTTTTCACTTCCCTCACTTGTCACATTTTCAGTTTGCTCGAAAAAGTTAAGCCATTCTAATAGAGAGTCACTACTAGATACACTGTCAGAAGAATCTCTTCCACCTGTTAACAAAAAGGCGGGGGGCAGAAAGGACCTATCAAAATTAGAACTATCAAGCAAACAAAAAATTAGACTTTTAATACTGAGATGTTTTAAACAGATTTCACATTTATAGAGTTAATTTTTTATAAACTACATTTTCTAAATTGACAAGTAAAGGCAGGAAAGTTTGAGTTCCTTCTGAAAAGAGCTAGCTAATCTTAGATAAATTGAGAGAATTGTTTGTTTGTTTTTTTAGGAATCTGGAGGAAGTTTGTTTTCAATATTTCATCATATTCATGGCCTTGTGTACCACTGTGGGAGGAAAGTCAAGAGACATTTTTTCACTCCACTGTCAAAACACTAATACAATTAAATAAGGTTAAGGTACAGTGCTAGTATTTTATTTTATTTTTTTTCAGTGCTAGTATTTTAGTTCAATTTACACTACTGCCTAATTCTCATTAGTCTACAACAGTACTGCTAGGCTCTTAAATGCTTATGGTAATATACAAAGTTGTTTAAAAATAGAACACTATTGTAGTCATTGCCCAAGTTTAAATAATATTTATAGGTTTAAAATTTATTTGAATACTTAATGTTACCAAGATTTTGAGGTGACATGAAACTGAAGGTGAGATCAGATGAATAGACTGAACCTGGCATAGTATATATGAGGCCATGTTTAAGAACCAAACTATTATGTATCATCTTCATTTGATAGTAAAATTTTCTACTTCACACTAGGAGAGAAGCAGCAGACCTGATTAGATCAGGGTTTCTCAACCTTAGCACTGTTGACATTTTGGTGTTGGATAATTCTTAGTTTTGGGGAGCTATCCCATATTGTGAAGTGTTTGGTAGTATCCTTGGCCTCTGCCTGCTATTTGCCAGTAACACCCACACATCATTTTTGACAACCAAAAATATCTCCAGACATTGTCAAATGTCCCTTGAGGGATGGGAGCAAAATTACCCCCAGTTGAATAGAATATATTTGTTCACTGGTGAAGAAGTCTATGTCTTTATAGAAAAAATAACTCAGGAAGTAGGAGGAACTTTTAGTTGAGGTGGAAAACCAAGAAAAATATCAATAGCCTATTTCACACTTGTTTCTCAATTAAAGTGACTCAAATGTGAATTGGGGGAAAAACCTATTTTTCCATTCTCACCAAAAATCAAGTAAATGCCAGTTCTTTTTAATGAGAAGTTACTTGCTACCAAATTAAAGTATGCCACTTCTGTATCATCGCTGGCTGACACTATTATGAAGTTCCTTACCCATCCCATTCTATTCTCCCTAAAAATGAAATATACCTCTATTTTCATCTGAATTTTGTGCTAGGTTGTCTTTAATTCGTTGAAGTCTCCTCAGCAACTCTTCTAATGTAGTTTCACCTGGGATGCCTAGCAAATTGTTATCCCTCATAAGCTTGTAATCTTCTTCACTCAGATTATTTACAAATTGATAGAAATCTTCTTCCCGGAGCAATCGGGTCATCTGCCTTCTGCGCCGGGCAGCAGATTCATCTTCTTCATCATCGGAACCTGAATTTTCCATCTTGATGAACAAGTGGAAAGATACCTGACTTTTATGGCATGATGTTGAAAAACAATAACTGGATCTTACATATGGTTACATATGAATACATAATATGAATAATATGAAATACATAATATGAAATACAATAACTGGATTCTCGTTCTGTTACGGTTACCGCGTCAGGACCCGCCCGACATGGTTGGATCTGCCTCTGCTCAGGCTTCTCCTGCAGCCCTGGCCGCAGTCCTATAGCTTCTGATAAGCCTTAGTTGAGAACCGCCTTTATATGAGAAGTTGCTAGGCACCGTTGCCTAGTTATCCATTATGTCCCTCATTGTTACCAACTGGGGACCGTAATCAGGGTAGGTTTCACCGCTTTCCAAACCAGTAGATACTGCGGAGGCTTACTGCGTGCCAAGCACTTCCCTTCGCCTCCTTTTATCTGCATGAGCCTGTTCTCCGGCTTTCGGGGAGGCTTTTCCAGGCTTTGCTATGCGCTAGTTATTTGTATGTCAAGTTAAAGAACCCAAATGCAGCTAGTTATATTACATATGACTGCCTTCTTCAAAACGCCACGCCAAAGTCATGCTAGTCAAATGCAGCAGTTCTCGATTTTCAGGTGCCCAAGGAGCTCTCTCTTTTTCCCTCATGAATTCCTCAAATCATAGATACTCACTAAGGAAGCCCACAGTTTTTGATAATTTGCGAGAGCCATAGCTGAATTTCTGTAGTTGGCTCTTTTATTATTATCTATTATTTTTTTATCCTTTTCATTCTTAATGGCTTCATCTTGAATTGCACAGTCTCTCAAGCTTCCATTAAAACAAAACAAAAACAAACCTGAGCAAAAACTTTGGCAGGTTTTCTGGTCAGTTCCTTAAGGAATTCTCCACAAAAGCATTGTTTCATTTTTGTTCTCCTTTCTCATACATGAGAATTATATTTATATTATAAAGAAATACTATGAACAAATATGAGAAGTATATTTATATTATAAATATTTATATTGTTTATCTAGCCATAACATCACAGGTACTTTTAAAACAGATCTATAATAGGTATTTTGCCTTCAATAATGTATACTGATTTTGCTGATTCTGTTCCATATGTGTTAGTCCAGCCAGGATGGTGTGGTGAGAATCATGCTCATTTGCAGTGCTATTTGAAGGAGACCTCTAAGAGCTTTTGGAATAATTAATCTTACCAGACCCATTTAACATTTGTTTTGGAATCTTTCATTCAAGTTGTTCATGTAAAGATAAGATTTGGCTATGGAATTTGAAACATTATACAATTGAACTTATTTATAATGAATCTGTCCAGCATAAACTGAATCAGTTAATATCTACTAGAGATTTGTCAAATATTGCAGAAGTCTGTTCTCTCACATTATTTATATTCCAGGTGATGGAAGCATCACATAGAAACTGAAAATATAATATATTATATGTGATAAAAGATTTATATCTATAATATTATATAAGTACAAGGGAACTGTGTGATTATTTAATGGGAGTTGGGAAATATTTCACAGAGATGGAACATTTAAATCTGGATTTTTAAATATAATTATGAGTTTCTATTGGTGGAAAGTGGCAGTCGGGTATGTGTTGGTGAAGAGAGAGTATGTCAGACTGAAGGAATATATTTGAAAGGCCTTGGCTTCTTTGGGGAACTGTGGCCACAATTTTGATGTTGGGGTGGAAATGACATGAAATCTATCCCAGAAGGACTAATTGACACAGAATAGAAATTGAGTTTTGAGTTCTTCCTGTAAGAAATAGGGCACAGGTTAAGATGTTTTATTATTTTTTGGGAACAGTGGATTTTTTTTTGTCTGCTTAGTGTCCACTTAACATACTTATGACAATAGCAACTTGATTTTCTTGAAGGAGAAACCCACTCTTCAATCTTGTCCATTTGGTTTAGGTTTAGCTGAATTTACTGCCACAGATAAAGGAAAGGACACATGTTGCAGCCATGTCTAATCAGCCCATCTCAAATTGTTGGTCACAGTAGCTGTTTTCAGCATGGGCATATGGCCAAAAGTGTATTTAAAAGTTAAATTTGGGGTGCTTGGGTGGTGTAGTTGGTTGCGCATTTGACCCTTGGTTTTGGCTGAGGTCATGATCTCAGGGTTGTCAGATCAAAACCTGTGTTGATGCAGGGCTCCCTGGTCAGCAAGGAATCTTCTTGGGTTTCTCTCTCACTCTCTCTCTGTTCCTCCCCCACCCCATGCTTTGTCTTTCTCAAATAAATAAATAAATAAATAAGTCTTTAAAACATTTTAAAAAGTTAAATCCGAGATGTTACCTTTAACTGTTGAAAATGAAAAATTATTTTTTGATGTGGTTGCTAAGCTAGTAGGATTTCAACCTAAAGATGCTTGTGCCTATCTTGTATACCAGAGAATGAGGGAAATCAACATAAAGAGACAGAGTAAAGTAGAGAAAAGGCCAGATACCTAAGAAAAAAATTGAAAAATACCTGAAGCTAGATGTGCCTTAGGATTTTTAAATCTGTAAACCAATGTATTTCTTTTTTTTTTAATGTGAAGCTTGTGTAGGATTTATGTCACTTATAATTAGATGGTTCCTAATAGTTGCAACAAGAGACTTATATGATCAGTAATTGAGTCATATGTCAAAAAGTAATTTTTAATAAATTTGCCACATAAAACTTATTTGCTATTGTCCATTTTATCATTTGTATAAGTTTAATTGGATTTAGACTTTTATGAAAAAATAAGAATACAGATTTTTCTGTCATTTATTTAATAAGTATTAGGCACTGAAATTGTAAATAATTAAGTTGAAATAAATGAGCAGTCATTTTCATTTGATTATGAATCAAATCTGGTTAGGCATATAATGTTTATCTTTTAGATAAATTCCCTACTTCTCTGTATCATTAGATCCTTTTAAAGTGTCCCTTTTCGTATGTGTTTCACATATACAATGGATTCTGATACCTTGGCTCAATAATGCTCATTTAATTGTCAAATGAAGAGAAAATATCCTGAAGTAAATTACCAGTGAACATTTGGTTTATATTAAGAAACTAAATGGTTCTGGTGGGAACTAAAATGTCTTTCACTGAGACCTTAATAAAGAGTGAGATAATGTTTTGTGACCAATTAGCTCCCTGGTGGGATTTTTAGGATGCCTAAGTTTAGCAAAGTCTTAATTAGTATGAATAGGTGTATGCTTGTGTGTACACATACACATATAGGTGTGATGTGTTTGAAAAGTTTAAACAGTTGTTTGGTTAGGTAGTTTCTGGGTATTAGTAATAGGTCTATTTCACTTAAGTTTTGAAATTTCCTTTGCAATGTGAATGTATTTCATCTCAAACATTGAGTTCCTACAGCATTACCATTATTGTCTGCTTTGAAGTCTTGTTTTTAGTATTTGTTATCACACATCACAATTGGTGTTTCCAAACTATTTGAATTCAGTGTATTTAAAAGCAATATACTTGAAGCAATTCAGTAAAAAAGAAAGAGTATTAGGTTGAGAATTTAGAGACCTAGATTGAAGACCAATCATTAATTTGTTATTTGATCAATCATTTAAACTCTCTAGACTCCAATTTCTGAGACTCTTATATGAGAAAGTGGAATCTATTTTTCAAAGTTTGATTTATCCAGTTGCTTAGACAGAAAATTGGGCAGTGGGAATTGAAAAGAATACCTGAAGCATAGTGCTGGATTGGCAACCATGAAGCCAAGAGGAAAGGTTGAGTGGGGATTAAGTTAGTGCAGCAATGCTGAGCTAACAGAGAAGCAAGGGAGTCAGAGCAGGTCCAAATTCCAATATCAAGCTAGGAATAACTATCTCCCAGAACATTAATTCAAAACCAATAAGTTGAAATGGAGTATTGAGCCATAGAAGGCAATTCCAGAAGATTCAGAGCATAGCCAGGGCAAGGTTATGACAAGCTTGGCAATCAAAGCTGTGAGGTAGTAGCATATGTGTATGACTTTGATTTTAGCTTGCTAAGTTAAAATATTTATACCTTGGATCTCTGAAGGTTAGTCTGCAGGTGTCTTAATATCTTTGTTTCTAAGACTTTTGAGATAGATGACCTCAAATTTTTTTTTATTTCACGTGGCAACAAATTTTAATTTTTAAGACACCAGGAGAATGTTTTAATTAAATTTTAGAAGGTAGTTATAGTACAGTATAAGCATAAGCGAAAAGATACAGCATGTTATTAGTACTTATAAAGTTACAAATTAATTGCTTCTTAACATTTTTCATATTTATTTTTTTGTTTTTTTTGTTTTGTTTTGTTTTTTTTCATTTTTCATATTTAAATTCAGAAATGAAGATGATCAGATTTACCATTTTGCGGGTGAGGGGAAAAATAAAGGCATATTTATCATCTGCTATATGTGCTCACTGTATGCTTTGTTATAATACATGCAAGACCTAGGTGACTGGAAGTACAATTGTTAGACTTTTTAGTAAACTGGATATCCATTAGCTTCTTTGCAGCACATCATCCTTACATAGGAGCAATCAGGAAATAACATGAAATAGCCAAGCATTCTACACTGGGAAATAACACCTTAATAGCCAACCAGCATTACTCAGCTGCTATACAACTGTGTCTAGTGCACAAAAATGCATGAAAGATTAGAACTCTGTTTGATAATCCTTTAAAAAGCAGTTCTTTTCACTTGAAGTGTTTTTTTAAAGATAATATTTATTTGAGAGAAAGAGAGAGGGTGCATTAGTGGGGGAGGGGCACAGGGAAAAGGTGAGAATCTCAAGCAGACTCCCCTCTGAGAGGGGAGACAGAGGTGGGGCCCCATCCCAGGATCCTGAGATCATGACCAGAGCTGAAATTAAGAATTGGCTGCTTAACTGACTGAGCCACCCAGATGCCCCTGGTAGCGCTCTCTCTCTCTCTCTCTCTCTCTCTCTCATAGGTCTTTCTTTGAAAAGGATGATAGCAATGATGAGTCAATCACTAGATAGTTTTTAACTACTCAACAAGAAAAGGCTTCATCTATTTTCTTAAATCAGGAGGCCACAAATTAGATTAACAATCTGCTTATAGAGCAGCGCTGGTGCTGCAGCGGTTTGGTGCCACCTGCAGCCCGGGGTGTGATCCTGGAGACCTGGGATGGAGTCCCACGTTGGGCTTCCTGCATGGAGCCTGCTTCTCCCTCTGCCTGTGTCTCTGACTCTGTGTGTGTGTGTGTGTGTGTGTGTGTGTGTGTGTGATGAATAAATAAATAAAATCTTTAAAAAAAAACCAATCTGCTTACATTCAAGCACAAAGTCAGCGGTATATAAGGAAAAATAAAACTTTACCTGAAATATCCAAATCAATGATAACTTCAGTTGCTCACTTCACTAACTTATAAGATATTTGAATAACAGCAAGGGCAAAAAGAAGTATACCACTTGAGGTAAAACTTAAAACAGGTAGAAAGTTAGGCAACATGTTAAAGAATGAACTTTTCGAGCTCTACTGGCTTGTTCTAAGGACTGTTTGATCAACTGAGTGTGTTGTTCCCCTTCCCTCCTCTTCCATGAGTCCTCAGGTTGCTTCCTGACTCATAACCCTAAGAGGCACCACTCCTTCCTCTTCTGGAAATCTGAGGAGATCTTTAAATTGCAGTCTGAACTTGGATTTCCTTTCTGGTGGAAGGCTTCTGGATCTAGACTTGGACCTAGTTGGGGAGGAAGAACTGGAAACTGAGGGTGACTTGTACTTGGATCATTGGGTAAACCTGGATGTAGAAGTTGATGGTGAGCTACTGTAAGAGTGAGAGCAAGACTTTATGTGGCTGAAGCCAGATCTGCACTGAAATCAGGATCAGCTTCTACTGTTGGAACGGTATTGATGCTTGGGGCTTTGGCTCTGGCATTTACACCTGTGGGGAGAAGCTCTCTGGCAGCAGTGGTCATGATGGGAACCAAGTGCTGACCATCATGTGCCACCTGTATCTGCAGTTCTTGGCCATCCAGCATGATCCCGTGAAGGGCATCCATGGTAATGTGGCACTTGTGGAAGCGGGCGAAGGCAAAGTCACATGACTCTAGTGAAAATAGCCCTGTGGGATGTACACATTGCCAATGCACCTGTACTTCTCAAAGACTTGCCACAAGATGTTGGCTGAGGTGTGGTAAGTCAGATTGTTCACCTTCAGAATGATTAAGCCCTCCACATTGGAAGAAGAGTGACTATAACTCATAGCCTTTGAGAGCTCCACCTGGGCACTGCAAACTGAGCCTTAGAAATTGAAAATGGGGGAAGACTACAAGTTGGCCCCAGGCAACTGCAACAGTTTTCTCAAGTTTGTTCTGCTTGAGGCTCCTTTGTGTGTGTGTGTCACTTGCCTACTGCGTGTAGGTGCCTAAGATGCTTAGAATGTTTGACACAGCTCTGCCTATCTCCAGAGCTGAGACTGCCTGAGAAACAGCTCCTTACCAATTTTTTTTTCAAGTTTTTATTTTTATTTTATTTTAATATGTATATATACATACATAAATATATATATGAGTTATATATATATACATGTTCAATTTGCCAATATATAGCATAACACCCAGTGCTCATCCTGCCAAGTGCCCCCCTCAGTGCCTCTCACCAAGTCACCCCAACCCCCCGCCCACCTCCCTTTCCACTACTCCTTGTTCGCTTCCCAGAGTTAGGTGTCTCTCATGTTTTGTCACCCTCACTGATATTTTCACTCATTTTCTTTTTTAAAAATGAATGTTCAGGACTATAACATATCGTTTTGTGAGATTTTTCAGTATATTTCTTAATATTCGGTTGTAATTAAAGATACAAGTATATAGTAGATATAATTATGTGATATGAAATGCATTGCAATGCTGACTCATATAGGCTATAAATATTTGTCTACTTAGAGACAAAAACAAAGAAACAAAATACCAAACAAATCATGAACAGATAAGATGATTCATTTGTAATAACAGGCAAAGAGAGATTGAGAACTACTTGCAGGGTGAGAACTGCAATCAGAGTGGTCCTGGCACAAAAACAGACACCTAGATCAATGGAACAGAATAGAGAATCCAGAAGTGGACCCTCAACTTTATGGTCAACTAATATTCAATAAAGGAGGAAAGACTATCCATTGGAAGAAAAGACAGTCTCTTCAATGAATGGTGCTGGGAAAATTGGACATCCACATGCAGAAGAATGAAACTAGACCACTCTCCTTCACCATACACCAAGATAAACTCAAAATGGATGAAAGATCTAAATGTGAGACAAGATTCCATCAAAATCCTAGAGGAGAACACAGGCAACACCCTTTTTGACCTTGGCCACAGAAACTTCTTGCAAGACACATCCACGAAGGCAAAGAAACAAAAGCAAAAATGAACTATTGGGACTTCATCAAGATAAGAAGCTTTTGCACAGCAAAGGATACAGTCAACCAAACCAAAAGACAACCTACAAAATGGGAGAAGATATTTGCAAATGACCTATCAGATAAAGGGCTAGTTTCCAAGATCTATAAAGAACTTATTAAACTCAACACCAAAGAAACAAACAATCCAATCATGAAATGGGCAAAAGACATGAAGAGAAATCTCACAGAGGAAGACATAGACATGGCCAACATGCACATGAGAAAATGCTCTGCATCACTTGCCATCAGGGAAATACAAATCAAAACCACAATGAGATACCACCTCACACCAGTGAGAATGGGGAAAGTTAACAAGGCAGGAAACAACAAATGTTGGAGAGGATGCGGAGAAAGGGGAACCCTCTTACACTGTTGGTGGGAATGTGAACTGGTGCAGCCACTCTGGAAAATGGTGTGGAGGTTCCTCAAAGAGTTAAAAATAGACCTGCCCTACGACCCAGCAATTGCACTGTTGGGGATTTACCCCAAAGATTCAGATGCAATGAAATGCTGGGACACCTGCACCCCGATGTTTCTAGCAGCAATGTCCACAATAGCCAAACTGTGGAAGGAGCCTCGGTGTCCTTCGAAAGATGAATGGATAAAGAAGCTGTGGTTTATGTATACAATGGGATATTACTCAGCCATTGGAAACGACAAATACCCACCATTTGCTTTGACGTGGATGGAACTGCAGGGTATTATGCTGAGTGAAATAAGTCAATCAGAGAAGGACAAACATTATATGGTCTCATTCATTTGGGGAATATAAATAATAGTGAAAGGGAATAGAGGGGAAGGGAGAATAAATGGGTAGGAAATATCAGAAAGGGAGACAGACCATGAAGACTCCTAACTCTGGGAAAGGAACTAGGGATGGTGGAAGGGGAGGAGGGCAGGGGGTGGGGGTGAATGGGTGACGGGCACTGAGGGGGGCACTTGACGGGATGAGCACTGGGTGTTATTCTGTATGTTGGCAAATTGAATACCAATAGAAAATAAATTTACTATTTAAAAAAAGAAACTTAATATAGGGGGCACCTGCTTGGCTCAGTAGTTGAACATCTGCCTTTGGCTCGAATTGTAATCCTGGGGTCCTGGGATGGAGTCCTGCATCAGGCTCCCTGCAGGGAGCCTGCTTCTCCCTCTGCCTATGTCTCTGCCTCTCTCTGTGTCTCTCATGAAATAAACAAGTGAAATCTTAAAAAAAAAAAAAAACAACTCAACGTAGGTCTCCTTTTCTGCTTGAAAAATATAATTAAATGAGTCAAAGACATTATGATCTGTGATTCCAAATTACATAATTGAACCTAACCCAGCTTATTGGAATTTATGGCTTCCTCATTAACTGACCCAATATACTGTCTGATAGACTAAGTTCCTTTAATGGGACTTTCATTTTAAAAATAGTTTTTAGAACTAATAATTATATTTCACCAAATTATTAAAAAGACATTTTTACATGGATCATATCCATTGCACTCCAATAAATGATCCATAATCACATACTCCATAATCACAGGGAGTAGAAAATAATATTTTATTAAGTATTTCTCATCTTCAGTGAGTATTGTGTGCTCTTTGCAAGCCACGACATATTTTGCACCTTGTTATTTCATAGATATGTGCTCTAGTTATCTATTGTTGCATAACAACCTACATCGAAACTTAGTAGCTGAAACCATTGATATATCATTATTTTATCACATAATTCTAAAGTACTAGAATTCTGACACAGGATAGTAGGGCTTATTTCTTTTCCATTTTATCAGCTGAATTACCTAGGGTGACTGGGATAGCTTCTCTGGAACTACTGAGTATCGGCTGGTTCCAAACACCTTCCACTGCCACCCACCCCCTTCAACTTTGGCTCCTTTTCTGGAGCCACTCCATGTAGTTAGACTGGCAGATTTCTAGTCTTACAACTCAGGTTTATAAGAAACCATAGTAGAAGCACCGGTCCTCTTAAAGTCTAGGTCCAGGGCAGTATATAGTATCAGTTTTGCATTACTTCTAGGATATTCTATTGGTCAAAGCAACTATAGGCCAGACAAGCTTCAAAGGAAAAGAAAAAGAATCTCTCATTGAAAGAAGTGTGAAGGATTTACAGCTATCTTTAATCTACAATCTACCATAGTCAATCCTCTGGACAGATATTTATATTTGTCTCACATGAAAAAATACTCACCTCCTTTCAAGACCATCAAAATATGAACATCCAGGACCTTGTCATCTTAATTAGGTCTAGGTTAGAAGAGACTCTTTAGGTACAATTTTTTGAGTTTATTCCTCTCAATCAAACCTGTGAAATAAAGAGGCACGTTATCTGCCTTCCTCCCATGTAACATACACTTTTGACCTAGACATAAGATAGCCTTAATGTATAATTCTGCTTAATAGGAGTATTAGTCCACAGTAATTCCAACATTCACTGGGAACATGTTTTCAGGTCTTTGATTAAGGCCTAGGACCATTCCCTGAGTCATCAACTGGTCCGTTGGTATCTTAGTTCAGCCTTCTGGTCATCCTATCACCCTTCAAATAGTCCATGTTTGTAGCATAGTAGCTTTCTTAGTGTGTTCCTGTGTATACAAGGTTGAGAGTACCACTAATTTTTCTCATTCTGAACTATATCTGTTCTTTTTAGTTTAAGCTCACGGTGCTTCCAATGGCACAAATCCTCTGTCAGGTTGCATATGATTTTTACTGAGTGTTCACTCCATTAAACAAAATCCCCACCCACATTTCTTTCTGAGACAAGCTCTTATCTGCCTTTGGCCATGTGAGGCTGATGTGGGTTGCCTAAGCAAAGAGTCAGTGAGGAACGTTCTGAAATCTTTCTGAGATCTTTAAAGAGAGATTCGATAGCTATATTCTTTTCTTCTTTACACTGAGAATGTGTTTTACTGTCCAGGTTTTGTTCTTTGCTCTGAGGCCATTGTTTACCTTTGGATCTTTTCTTAGATGGAAAGGCTGTCCTGAGCAGCCTATTTTTGTCAAATTTTTGTTCTAAAACCGAACAATTTCTTCTTTCATTCTTCTTCTCTTTTCTCATATATGATTAGATGCATTTAAATAAGCCAATTGAATTTTCTTTTTACTCTTTCTAGACATATCCTTGACCAGATTTATGAATTAGGTGCACTTGCTATTTTCCACAATATTCCAGGTGATAGTTTTGCTAATCATTTTGTAGTAGATAATTTAGGTATCCAGTTCTCCAGTACTTTATTTCAGTTCTTTTGAATTTTGACAAGTATGCCATGGCCTACTAAGGAACACACAATAAGCAATTTTTTAGTTCAAGCTCCTTATCACTTTCTCAGTAAAAAATATTTCAGCTCTTTCTCAATTATAAACATTTTAGCTCTTAGTTACATGACTTTGCTTAAGAGAAACCATTCCAAGGTAAAGGTGAATTGATGGACATTTTGTCCCAATTAACAAAAATACATGTATATGTGTCAGAAGTGTTAAAAATTATATGGGCTTTTATCCATTTAAGGAACTATGCCTTTGTATAAATTAGTTTTATGAGAATAAATAATATATTTTTCATGAAAATCAGATTTGAAAAAAAAAAAAAAAAGAAAGAAAATCAGATTTGACTTATGTCAGAGTAAACAGCACTTAACCAGCATTTGGGGACTTATATTCCTATCCTGGCTTCACTACAAATAAGCCACAATATCTGATACAATCAGCCCCTGGGTTTAGGTTTTAATCTTTCTTAAATGAGGGAGTTAGGCCAGTTGATCTTTGTTCTATCACAGCTTTAAAACATCACCTAAAATTGTCGAAGTGTTCTTTTTTTATGACTTCAGAAACTTTAGATGTTTGTTTTCTAAGGCATAGCTCTCTAATTTGAAAATCAGGAAACATGTGTTCCTGTTTTACTGTGCCCTTTCATTGTCTATAATTTGGAGCAATAATTCTTTTTTCTTTTTTTTTAATTTTTTTTAATTGGAGTTCAATTTGCCAACATATAGCAAAACACCCAGTGCTCATCCTGCCAAGTATGGGGCAATAATTCTTAACAAATTCTAACACCTATTGTAGTTAACAGGGTCTAATACTTTGTGAGGTGATTTGAGAATTTCTAAATTCAGAATCAACTTTGGCCTTGCAATTCAAATAATTTGAAGTCCAATAGAAACTTTTCTCCATGGAGTTTATCCTCCTTGCTCAATATTCCTATTTCCTTATTGTCCACAAATATCTCTAGACTTACTACTACAGACCTTTTCTACATGCCATATGTTTCTCAATTTATTTATCCTAATGAAAGCATTAAAATGAATTGGTTAAATATACTGAGTGGCTGCTCTAAACCTTTCTTCTTGATATAAAGGATTATAAACCTGAGCTACCACAAGAAAGCTGTAGTGTATAGAGGCTTACCAAGTAGATAGATCTCCTGGCATAAAATGTGTGGATCCAAATGTATAAGTAATGGAAATCCATTTAAAGCAATGTTTATAAATATAGCTCAATAAATTATTTTTTTGAGTTTCATTCCCAAATTTCTTGATTTCAGAGTTGTAAACCAGGATTCTAAAACCAATAACCTCTGAGTTTAGTAGCTAATAAGTAATATAGCCTAAAAACCCTACATGTAATCCTGGAAAATGGTGACTCAGTCAAGGTCTTTTCACTTTCTAGCCCTGTGTGAGAGGCTGATTTAGCCTTTCCCAGTCAAAGCTCCCTTATTGTGTTTTTGCCATCCTGAAACTGCAATACTCAGCATAAACTGAGTGGAAGATATTATCTTAAGGCAGGGCTGTGATTCGCTTGAGTCAAGGCCCTGAAAAAAACTATGTCTCACAATGGAATATTGTTCATCCTTAAAAAAGGAAATCCTGCCCTTTGCAACAATATGTATGAATCTGGAAGATAATATGTTAAGTCAAATAAGCCAGTCACAGAGGGACAAATACTACATTCCACTTGCATGAGCTATCCCAAATAGTCAAACTTAGAGAATAGAATAATGGTTGCTAGGGGCTGGGTAGAGGAAAGGGGAAAAAGGGAGTTCAATAGGTACAAAGTTTCAGTTATGCAGGGTGAATAAGTTCTAGAGATATCTCTGTTGTATAACACAGTGCCTATATTTAACACTACTGTATTGTATACTTAGAACTATGTTAAGTTGGTAGATCTCATATTAAGTTATCTTATCACAAAACAAAATGAAACAGAACAAAAAGCCCTAAAGAGACTCCAGGAAACTTTTAGGAGTGAGGTATATGTTTATTACGTTCATTGTTATAATGATTTCATTTGTTTTGTCTTGTTTTCCTCCTTGAAGTCCCATGTTCTTTTTTTTTTTAAATACTTCATTTATGTGAGACAGAGAGAGAGGCAGAGACATAGACAGAGGGAGAAGCAGACTCCCTGTGAGGAGCCTGATGTGAGACTTGATCCCAGGACCCTGGGATCAGGCCCTGAGTCAAAGGCAGACGCTCAACTGCTGAGCCACCCAAGTGTCCCAAAGTCCCACGTTCTTATTGAATGAACTACCTCTAAGTCAACTGTGTTTGTGGTTTTATTTTAAAGCGTTGTTGAGTGAAGAAAACTTTCAGATTAAATCTGGTGAGTGGCATTATAATAATGCAATCTGGAGGGTCTATTGTAGTCGTTGCTGAATCCTTCTGATTTTTTTCAGGTTTGTATTTTCTACATTGATCTTCAAGCTGAAATGAAGATTTAAGCCTTGCCTTACTGGCTCCTATTGGTCAATAAGATGAATTTGCTCAGTTATCAGCATCAGCTCCATGGCCAGAGTTGATTTTGGTCTCACGTGCCTTAATTTTGAAGTAAAGCTTATGACTTATTCTGTCTATCATCATCTCTCTAGAGCCTTACCAGAAAAAAAAATAAATCTCATCCACTAAGGCAGAAAAATGGATTGGATTCTCCCATTTGATGTTTTATACATTGATGTTCCTTGTTGTCCTAATTTTTTCTTCCTGAGAAACTTGATATAAAGCAAAAAGTAGAGTCCCAATTTAGTTCAGAGTGTGATCAAAATAGCATGGAAATGACATCTGTGTTCTCAGGTCTGATTCAATGATCAGTGGTATAATCATGGGAGAGGTGCTTTACTCTTCTAGGTCTCAGATGCTACATCAATAAAATATGAGAATTGAACTATTTTATATTTAATATTACATTCAACTTCTAATATTCTTAATTAGGAGCTGAATTGAAGATTATGGAAGACTTTTTCTTCCAGTCAATACCCTATAATATGAATGATGAAAAAGGAGGTGATGTTACATTATAAAATGATTTTTATTTCCAGATAAAAAGGTGTTTACTCATTCTGTTCAAACACTGCTCTCTTACCTGATTTTAAAAATAAATAAATAAAGCATGCTGAGCAATAGGTCATTAAACTTCTGATTTTTCCTTTACCTGTAGAGAAAAGTAGTTTCTTAAAGCTTGTTCATCCTCCCTGGTCAGCTGAACCAACTCAATTTATTATCTCTTTTAGCTTAGCACCAACATGTTATTGCAGTGACTGTGATGATCACAGTGTCATAAGTTTGACTGATGCCCTCATTATAAAGGATGGTGTAAATATCCACCAAAAGTTAAAAATGATGAAAAGAAACTCTTTGTGCCACTTGGCATCAAAAGACCTTAAGAGCAGATAAAGTACTGAGGTCAGGAAAAAAAATAGCAGTAAGAAGGGGAAGAGAATGGAGAGTAATGAGAGATGAGAGATCCTCAGGAATGCAATAGGATTCTTGCTTTTTAAAATAACTTAACATGAAAGAGAAAATAATTCCTAGCCCACTATACTTAACTGTTTTTCCATTTTCCTGATTACTTAGAACTATTAAATTTGTATTAACAACTTTTAAAAAGATTTTATTTATTTATTTATTTATTTATTTATTTATTTATTTATTTATGAGAGACACAGAGAGAGAGGCAGAGACACAGCCAGAGGGAGAAGCAGACTCCCTGCAAGGAGCCCAATGGTGGGACTCAATCCCAGGACCCCAGAATCACACCCAGAACCGAAGGCAGACACTGCCAGTTAGCCACCCAAAATAAAAAGAATAAAAATTACATTCTTTTCAGTAAAATATCTCATTGAAGGGATTTTATTTGGTCATTAAGTATTTTAGGCATTTCAAAAACAAACATATATCATAGCTAGACATGGCTGTTTGGAACTAACCCTAATAAACTGTCAAGAGAGTTTGGTCTGGAGGCTGATGTTTAAACTCACTTTTGCTTTCTTCAGCTTCTCATTTCCCTCAAGAAACTTTCTAAGGGCTGTGAGGCATGCCTCCCTAGAATCTATTCATTTTTTTCCAAAATTTCAATTTATTTCTTTATATTCTTGGAGTTTATAATTAAAACCAAGCTCTCCCATGCGGATGGAGTAGCACATTAGTTTTAATGAAAGGTTAAGACCAGTAACTCTTTCTTATTATAGAAAATTGATAATCCTCAAATGCTGTGGGCTTTCCTTTTCTCAATCAATCTCTGGAGGGATGAACGAGAGGTTAAGTAATATTGGAAGATATTGGTGTCTACTTTCCTAAGAAAACAATAAAACAATTTCAGTTGTAGTTGTGCGAAAGTTTTCCCTTCTTCCCTTCTAGGTTCTTTGGCTGGTCTAATTAAATTGATATAAAATAGATTAACAGAAGGAAAACAAACAGAAGTTTAATAACATGTATCCCTCCTATATACATGCGAGAGACTCAGGAAAACTGAGTAACTCCCCCAAATGGCCTAAGTCATCACCTTAAATACCATCTTCAGCTAAAGAGAAAAGAAGATGTTTGGGGTGGGGAATCAGTTATAAGAGGTGACCAGGAAAAGCAAGTCAACAGAGGTAAGGTTGTTGTGCAGATTGAAGTCCTGGCCTACTTTCTGGTGCTGAGAGGGAGATACCCTTTCAATCTCCAACGGAGATTTTCCTTTTATATGTGTATGTTTTTTAGAGAAAGGTAACATCTACTCACTTTTCACAGTTTCACCTGTGTCTGCTGCTTCCTAAAAATAACCAGTTTAAAGTAATCCTCATGCCAAAGATACACATTTTGAGGTGGCAAATTCAGCTCTCCTACAATCCTGCCTGTGAAACTTTAAATAAGTTTCACAATCAAGAAACTGAGTTGCCATATCTCATTGAACCAGTCTGTTGGTTCTGAAAATTGGTGAGTTGATTTGAAAAGTTTTGTCTCATTTCAGGAGGTGGTCTTGCAAGTAGGTTTCCAAGGTTAGGCCTATATTGTACAAGCAATCAGATAATAAGTAGCATTTCTAGATATGCCTGGCTGGCTTGGTTGGGAAAAGCATGCAAACTCTTGATCTCAGGGTTGTGAACTTGAGCCCCATGTTGGGTGTAGAGATTACTTTAAAAAAAATCTTTAAAAAGGGCATTTCTATGAAAACAAAAGGAAAACAAAGATTAATGGTTGGAATAAATATAAACCCAGTGCCTGAGTCCTGAAAACTGCCAGTTGAGAGGGTTTCTAGATGTCAGGGTCTAAGCATCTTCAGATGGAGTAATAGCAGGCAATGACAATCAGACAAATTTTCCTGGTTTGCAGTTTGAATGCCTCCGATGAGTCATTGGGTATATCAGTAAACTTTCCGGGTAGCTCGTAGAGCAACAGGAATGAAGTAGATTGTCTAAACATGAGCTGTTCTGATTCTCTGAAGTTTCTGTCAAATCATCATGCTTCACTTAGCATGGCTTAGAAAAAGGTTGATTTTAGTTCTCAGTGATTCCAAGTCAAAGGAAGGGAGAAAATTGGAAACATTCGTTTGGAGATTTGCAGCCAGATGAGGAAACTACAAGAATTTAGGATCTAGTCCAGTTTACACATAAATACCAAAATCTCAAAGACAATTAACATGACTTGAAGTAACAGGACTAGAATCTAATATCCAAACAAGTATTCTAGTTTCTAGTGAAGCATAATTTTTCTATTTACAATCATGTTCATTTTTACTGAAGATAATTATGGAAAAACTAATTTGTTTGCCAAATAAGTGTAGTCTCAATAGATTTGGCTTGATTATTTACATAATTGCAATAAGCATAGCAAGTGATCATAAAATTGCAGGCTCTTTTAAATCTGCTTTACTGGTACTTTTCATAAAGAATCTCAGATTGGACTTCTAAAAGCCTCTTGAGGTCAGGAAACTGCAATAACTGTAGATGTGGGTGAATTCCTCTTTTCTAGATCCCTCAAATATCCTGGGGTTACTGTACCTGCTAGAAGTGACTTTCCTTATTCACCTGGTTAGGTTGTTGGGAACCCTGTACGCAAGGTAACAGGCTATTTTTCTGAAGGGGTTTATTGCCTCCATAAAGTCAACCATAGTTCCTTAAAACTGTCAGGCATATCAGATTCTATGCACATCCATAAATTTGATATTCTAGTGCAAAACCTTGACGATATAACCAGTTTCCAACTGTGTCTTATTACAAGAATAGATTCTTACTGAACTTACATAAATAACTATATTGCTATAAACATAACAGTACTCATGGAGAATTTTCAAATTCTGGTGGGATCACGTAGAGAGAAAAAGATTAATGTTTCATCTTTGTTCACAAAGGTATATCTTACCAAATTGCTCTAAGTCATAGATACCTCAAGAGAAAAGAATGTTTCAAACAAAATGTCATAAAAATGATCATCATCTCATCAGTTCATTCAATCCCATGCAATTAATTCTTGTTCTGTCTGAATCCTTACTCAGTTTCATGGTGTGATCTTAAAGTTATCCTAAACCTATACTCAGAATTTTTTCCATAAGTCTCACTGAAGATGAAGCTCTTTTGCAGAAATCTCAGAGTAAAACAACAGTAAATGACAAAAGGCTTAAAAATTGCCATGATTAAAGATCTAATAAGAGTCCATTGTAATGCAGTTGACAAGGAAATTTACCTAATTCTGTGACAACACTTCAAGATAATAACCAGAATTATAAGATGTAACATACCAGAACATAAGGAATTTCTAGGAGTTTCATACAGTTCCTCGAACAGATACATTAAGAATATATCCACACAAATATATTCTAAAAAACTTTAATATCATTTATTTGACAGTGTCTTTCATGTAATTTAACATACCAAATGAGCCTGTAAGGAGAGAGAGCAAATCTTTAGAGATGTTGCAGGAAACTTTTATAAAATCCCAAAGTTAGTTCAAGGAAAAAAAAAAACTCTTCATTTAGAATTTGATTTTGGGAAATTTGTCAAAAATATCAAAAGATTTGCACACTCGATGAAAGAAGATCACAGATAATTATGAAATAATACTTAAATAGCCACTTAACCAAAGTGACAATAGAAGATATCAAAGGCAAATACAGAAAGTCACAAACTGTCAGCAAAACTTAGCTCTTTTAATGTTAAGAAGACTCAGTTTTCCTAAACAAAGACCTGATAATAAAGAGAAACAGGACATCATGACGAAGCACAAAATATTTGCTTTCTAGGCAGATGACTTTAAAAAGTAAAGAAAAATCTTTCACAATCTCTTATTAGGAGCAGACCAATAGTTAAAGAAAACTTTGTCCTCTTAGCAGATGGAAGAAAATTAAGTTTTAGTTTTACATAAATACACTAATGATATTAAAGTTTATTTTTATTTTTTAAAGATTCTTTTTTTAAAAATTGAGAGAGCATGAGCAGTGGTGAGGGGCAGAGGGAGAAGGAGAAAGAGACTTCCCACTGAGCAGGGAGCATGATGTGGGGCTTGATTCCAGGACCCTGGATCATGACCTGAGCTGAAGGCGGATGGTTAACTGACTGAGCAACCCAGGCATCCCTTAAGTTCATTTTTAAAACCCTTATAATAACAATTCAATTTTAGCCACTTTGATCACACAAGGTAAAATTTTTTCTTTCTGTCTTCCCAACTTTTTATTTAATTTGTCCTTTAATTTCCCCTTTCTCATTTTGAAATAACCAGTTTTACTTTAAGATAAATTTACTTTGTTTTCTCTTAACAAAAGTGCCTCTCCATACCTCAGACCTTTTCTTACCCAAATGGAAATCCTACTTATCTTGTGCACAGAGTTGTTTCCCTTATTATTTCTAGCAGCTTTAATTATATATATTAGAAATTTTAATCCTTAGTAACCTTAATTTCTAGTGAAAACTAGATAGTAAGGAATTGTGAACTATCACACCAGTGTTCTATTAGATTGGCAAATTTATGAATATATTTAATAATTTCTAGAAGAATATGCTTTTTTATAGTGCAGTGTTTTAATGTGACATAACACCGGTTTACTAATTGACTCAAATTTATCTTTAGTTCTCTGCAATAAGCCAAAAGTAGATAAACCTATGTTCAGTAATTAATGTTTCACTATTTTATCTTATTTGGAAATAGTCTACATATTCAATAAATTTCCATCATTTATCTTAACTTAGAAAAACTCTGAAGTTTCACATTACTAAAAGAATTTTAGAAGCTATTTTTAGCCCATAAATCAAAATATAATTATTGCTAAATAGTTGACCTAAAAACTCTTATTTCACTTATATCTATCTAAACCACTTGCTCTCAACTATAATATTTAGTCCACCGCCAAAATCTTCAAGATATTAGACAAAGTCAGACATCATTTAAAGCTATTTTTCTTGCTGACAAATTTTGTGAGATATTAACATGAACTTATTCAAATAATAAACTCAGGCAGAATAAAAGTTGCATGTCTACATTATATTCAGTGTTGATAACTCTTAAGATGCCTGTCTTGATTAAACCAACAAATTTGGGATGCCTGGTGACTCAGTGGTTGAGCTTCTGCCTTTGGCTCAGAGTGTGATCCTGGAGTCTCTGGATCGAATCCCACATGGGGCTCCCTGCATGGAGCCTGCTTCTCTGCCTCCTGTGTCTCTGCCTCTCTCTCTCTCTGTGTCTCTCATGAATAAATAATAAAATCTTTTAAAAAAACTTACAGTAGCTTTAATAGTATTTTCCCAGATTACATGAAACTGAAACATTTTGGGGTTAGTTCTTTTTTAAAAAAAAAAATTTATTTATTTGACGGGGGTTGGAGAAAAAAAAGAAAGAACATGATCAGGGAGTAGGAGAGGGTGTAGGAGAGGGAGTAGGAGAGGGAGAAGCAGACTCCCCACTGAGCAGGGAGCCCAATGTGGGGCTGGATCCCAGGACCCCAGGGATCATGACCTGAACTGAAGGCAGATGCTTAACTGACTGAGCCACACAGGCACTCCCATTTGAATTAGTTTCTATTATATTTCTGAGAACTTTAGGAATACTTAATGTATAAGCATTTAATTTTAAGCCAAATAAATAGAGTTTTCTACAAATTAATTTTGGCAATACCATGTGGAGGTAGGAAAATGTCACATATCTATAAAATAAATATATAGGCACACATAGACTTACAGATGCAAACAGTTATACTTTCAATTTAAGATTTTAGCTAGAAAAAAAATAAAATAAAATTTAGGCCAGAAGATGTGTATGACAATGCAAAACTCATTAGTTTATAAAAGAGCTGTTGGATCCAAACTGTGCTTTTGGCAGATGGAATAAATTAATGTTACCTGCTTAGATGGCTAAAGTTTATTGTACTAATATTTGTGGAGAAGACATTTGAGATTCTTCATTACCTCAATTTCCAAATATCCACCCCCTTCTTTTTTTTTCTTCTGATAAGAAACATGTTCCTAAAGTTTTCTTTTTTTTTTTTTTTAAGTTTGCTTTTCAAAGAATGGCTGTTAGGTCCTCAAGAAGGTGGGAGTAAATATCTATACAACAAAGGCATGGAGAAAGTATCCAAGTTTTCCTCAAAGAGTTTTGGGGGTGTATTTGCCTATTATTAAAGGTTTAGAATAATTAATACTAAAATTCATCTTTCCCTAAGTGCAAGAAAATTCTGTTTCCAATGTCCTTATCTTTTACAATATATACAAAGCATTTAGAGATAAATAGGGGAGGTTTTGGGATTGGTAAGGATAGGTGAGCTTTGAGTTGCTTTTAGAGACCTACTTGTGGTTCAGTAGAGATCTCCAAAACAAAGATAGTTATTTGCCATTCCCCAACAAACTGGGATGTAGTCTGAATATTAAGGAACTGACCTGCCCATCCAATTAAATTATATTCAATTTGTTTTCTTAGATCAGGGAGAAGACTTCTATTATGACCCAAGTGGGGATTTAAAGATTTCTATGCTATAGAATTTCAGGGTTTAATGCATTAGGTCTTCAAGAAGTCTGTACAAAGCATTTAACAAAGGCTTTCAGATATTCTCTTTCTTTATGAGTGCATGGTTCAGCTTTATACTTAATCACCTCAGGGGGAAAGCTTCCCTGGAGCCCTTGAATATCAGCCTCTATCTGAGCCATTGCCTGGTCATTTGTAGCATGGCCTGAGAGAGATTCTGGTCATTTACTCTGTGTGGGAGTTTTCTCCAGGGGGCTTCTGGTTTGTCTGATAGCTGTAGGATAATCATGGGTGGGAAGAACAGCCCTTAAGAGCCAGTTGAGGTCCCTGTGAGTGGGGTTGTGAATGGCTGCTAATCTTTCCTATTCTTCTCTAAATTTAGTAGACTCTTTTGAATGTAGAGGTAAAAGGGTCTTATAACTCAGAAGATTTGTTGCTGTCCAAAGGACATGAATTCTTTGTGGTGGAGGTCCAGGATACTTCCACAAAAAACATTGTATAGGAAGGCCTGAGGCTGGCAGATCCCGATTATGAGGTCCTAGAAAGTAGGAGGAATTATAAGGGACAGCAGCAAAGCAAGCCCTACTGCCCATCTTGGTTTTTTTGTTCGTTTCTTTGTTTTGCTAAATTCACTTCTTGGATTTTAGTATTTACATGAGTAATCTCTGTACCCCAGAACTAGGGATCAGCCTGGAATGCTCTCTTTTTTTTTAAATAAATTTATTTTTTATTGGTGCTCAATTTGCCAACATATAGAATAACACCCAGTGCTCATCCCATCAAGTGCCCCCATCAGTGCCCGATACCTAGTCACCCCCACCTCCTGCCCACCTCCTCTTCCACCACCCCTAGTTCGTTTCCCAGTTAGGAGACTCTCATGTTATGTCTCCCTCTCTGATATTTCCCACTCCTTTTTTCTCCTTTCCCCTTTATTCCCTTTCACTATTTTTTATATTCCCCAAATGAATGAGACCATCTAATGTTTGTCCTTCTCCGATTGACTTATTTCACTCAGCATAATACCCTCCAGTTCCATCCACGTCGAAGCAAATGGTGGGCATTTTTCGTTTCTAATGGCTGAGTAATATTCCATTGTATACATAAACCACATCTTCTTTATCCATTCATCTTTCGATGGATACCGAGGCTCCTTCCACAGTTTGGCTATTGTGGACATTGCTGCTATAAACATCGGGGTGCAGGTGTCCCAGCGTTTCATTGCATCTGAATCTTTGGGGTAAATCCCCAGCAGTGCAATTGCTGGGTGTAGGACAGATCTATTTTTAACTCTTTGAGGAACCTCCACACAGTTTTCCAGAGTGGCTGCACCAGTTCACATTCCCACCAACAGTGCAGGAGGGTTCCCCTTTCTCCACATACTCTCCAACATTTACGGTTTCCTGCCTTGCTAATTTTCCCCATTCTCACTGGTGTGAGGTGGGATCTCATTGTGGTTTTGATTTGTATTTCCCTGATGGCAAGTGATGCAGAGCATTTTCTCATGTGCATGTTGGCCATGTCTATGTCTTCCTCTGTGAGATTTCTGTTCATGTCTTTTGCCCATTTCATGATTGGGTTGCTTGTTTCTTTGGTGTTGAGTTTAATAAGTTCTTTATAGATCTTGGAAACTAGCCCTTTATCTGATAGGTCATTTGCAAATATCTTCTCCCATTCTGTAGTTGTCTTTTAGTTTTGTTGACTGTTTCTTTTGCTGTGCAAAAGCTTCTTATCTTGATGAAGTCCCAATAGTTCATTTTTGCTTTTGTTTCTCTTGCCTTCGTGGATGTATCTTGCAACAAGTTACTGTGGCCAAGTTCAAAAAGGGTGTAAATCTTGTAAAGAAAGGGAAGTCAGGGCAGCCCAGGTGGCTCAGCGGTTTAGCACCACCTTCAGCCCAGGTCATGGTCCTGGAGACCCGGGATCGAGTCCCACGTCGGACTCCTTGCATGGAGCCTGCTTCTCCCTCTGCCTGTGCCTCTGCCTTTCTCTCTCTCTCTCTCTCTCTCTCTCTCATGAATAAATAAATAAAATCTTAAAAAAAAGAAAGGGAAATCAAAACAGGCAGCTGAATGTTTAAAGGATTTTCTAGGGGCGTTGGTGGATTTTGGGGATATAAGGGAACTTGCTGGGGTGATGGGGCTAGATTTTGAGAGGGAGCTTTACAGGGACCCAGACACCCAAAAGACTCATTTTGGGCCTAATATGATGCTTGAGCTTCCAGTTAGTTTATGTCTTGGATTACTAAATTTAATGACATATATTTCATTGAGCCCCCAAGAGGACTGGCACTCTAGACATTTATAACAGTGTTTCTCAAATTTTAATGTGCTTAAAAATCACCAATAGTACTTGTTTGTTGATTTGTTCATTCATTCTTGTGATGAGAACTTCCAAGATTTACTCTTTCAGCAACTTTCTAGTATGCAATAAAGTATTATTAGCTATAGTCACCATACCATATATTACATCTTCATGATTTATTTATTTTGTATCTGAAAGTTTGTATCTTTTGACTCCCTTTACCCATTGGCAACCACCAATTTGTTCTTTGTATCTATGAGCTTATTTTTTTAAAAAAGATTCCATATCTTTTTAAAGTGAGATCATATGATATATGTCTTTCTCTGACTTATTTCCCTTAGCATAGTGTTTTCAAAGTGTATCCAAGGCGTTGCAAATGACAAGATCTCATTCTTTTTTTATGGCTGAGTAATATTGCACTGTACATCTGTGCTGCATTTTCTTTATCCATTCATCCATCATTGGACACCTAAGTTGTTTTCATATCTTGGCTATTGTAAGTAATGCTGCAGTGAATGTGGAGATGTATACATCTTTTGAGTTAGTGTTTTTGTTTTTTTTTCAAATAAATATCTTTAGTAGAATTACTGGATCATATGGTAATTATATTTTTAATAGTTTGAGGAACCTCCATACTGTTTCCGTAGTGGCTGTGTAACTGAACCAATGTGAGTTCACTCCTTGGTGAGTCACAGATACACCAGGTGAAGTTTTATGCAAAGTAAACTCTACTTACAGCAAATAAGGAGATCATGGGGAATAACTGACACAGCTGTGACTCCCCGAGCAAGAGTGAATGGGTTCCTTTTTCTAGGTTAGGATGAATATTTAGAAAAGGAAGCCTTGTCATAGTATGTAGAGGTAGGCAGGAGGCTGCACATGCTCCTTAAGGAAACATGCCTATACATATTTTGTATGTTATATAAATGAAACTTGTGCTCCTCCTTGGGCAGAGATTTGGTATTATAATGAGGTATAAAGGTAGTTTTTGGTCATTCTAGAGGTTACTCCACGGTCCATTTGCGCAGGCATCAGTTGAGGGTTACAATCAAACTGGCCTGGGTGGTCCTGGGCTGGCTGGAGGTCTTATCAGGATAGCCACTATCACTTACGGAGTAGTTTTGCTTTCCATTCGCCTGAGTTAAGAGATGCTGGAAAGAAGAGCTTAAGGAAAAATGTGGGATAAATGTTGGTGAGTATAAGCAGGTGGGCAAGTAAAGATCAGGTCTTGGCATCTTACTGGTGACCCTGTACCCACATACATTCCCCCAACAGTGCATGAGGGTTTCCTTTTCTTCACATCTTTACCAACACTTATTTCTTGTCTTTTTGATAAAAAGTGTTCTAAAGGTATGAGTTTTGATTTGCATTTCCCTGATAATTAACGATGTTGAACATCTTTTCAGTATCTGTTGGCCATCTGTATGTTTTCTTTGGAAAAATTTCTGTTCATGTCCTCTGCCCATTTTTTAATTAGATTGTTTTTTTGCTTTCAAGTTATATGAGGAGAGTTGTTAAAATGCAGATTCTTATTTAGTAGATTTTGAGTGGGGCCAGATACCCTGTATTTCTAACATATTTCCAGGTAAAGTTGATTAGGCTAAACCTACAAACATGCTACTAATCATAATAGGCTATTGCTTCAGGTTTGGAGTCAGGCAGATCAAGATTTCAATCAAGGCTTATTTATTTAGTGACACGTCATTTTGACTAATTTAAGTTCCTAAATTTTAGTTTCCTAATTTGTAAAATGGAAAGAAAAGTACCTCTTTGAATGGCAATTTTGTGGCTATTAAATATTGTGGACACTAAATAAAATACTTAGATCATTTATGTATGTCCTTATTATTGTAACTAATACACGGTTAAGTTCTTTCTATTAGTTGTTACTTTTATTTTTTATTTTTAGGTAAAATGCTTCTTATATTTAACATAGCTTTCTGTCTACATCTTGGGATGTGAGACAATATGAAGTTAATGTATTTTTTTCTTCTGACAGAATTTCAAAGCTTATAATGTATTCATTTTTATTCTGTTATCTAAAGCAAAGAAGATAGAAGTACTAGAAAGGGATAGAAATTCCTCACAAAATGGATGAGTGCCCTTGAAGCACTCAGCTCTCAGAAAATGGTCTGCTTTCATCCTATCAAATGACATTAAGTTTGTCAGATCAAAACAAGTGCCGGGCACATAGCAAAGATGGAAAAAAATGCTGATGCCAAGAAGGTACAATTGGTTTTTTTTTTTTTTTTAAAGAACACTACTACAAAAACCTAGAGGCTTAATTGTGAATAAAATAGTACTATATCACAGGGTGGAAAATTAGAAGAGCGCTCATTATTTCCTAAAACAATATGCCCTGACAGCCACATTGCTTTTTTTAAAAATTTCTTCTGTTTGCTTTATCTTTTTAAATCTCATAGCTCCCTCCTGTGTTTATAGTGGGTCTAGAGGTTTCTCATCTGCCTGTGGTATATCTCCCCATTAGCTCTACAGACTCTACCTGAGAGACCTTCATTATATGCATTTCCCAGTCATCAAGATAAAATTAAAATATTTTATAGTCTCTGACAAGTGGCAGGAGAACATTGAGAAGGAGTTTTCAGGAGTTAAGTGCTGGTATTTATTCAGAATCAAGTTCAAATTCATTTATTTCTCTCTTTTTTTAAATCTGGTGTTTTTCAGTTTTAAAACTACTTGTATCAAGTAATATGATTTTTATTAACCTATTTGGAAGCTGCTGGCATAGAGTCTGCTATTTATATCCCTAAAATTAATTTGCCATACATTTTTCAACTGGTTATATGCAAATTATTAGGCAAAATACCACAGGGTGGGTGGTGGTGGAAGCAAAGACCCAGTTACTCTCTCAAAGGCTTATAGTGCTGGATGGGATTATATATGTCATGGAAAGGGCACATTACCTTATTTAGCCTGGAGTTTGACTCTGCCTTTAACTACCCATATGATCTCTGGGCATGGTGCTTATCTTTAGGCAGAGGATAACCCTTACCTCATCTGTTTAATGAGGGTAATAGACTGATCCAATGTTTACCAAACTTGGGTATTTATAAATTGACCTGGAACATTGCTAAAAATACAGATGCCCAGGCTCTGAAGATTCTGATTAACTACATTTGTAGCACCATGCTGGAATATATATTTTCAGTAAGCACCCTCCCTGGTGATTCTTTTTATGTATAATTTTTAAGTAATCTCTGTGCTCAACATGGGACTCTAACTCAAGACCCTGAGATCAATAGTCACACACTCTACTGACCAAATCAGCCAGGAACCCCCTCCCCGCCCCCGGCAATTCTTTTTTATCAGGCAAGCTATGGCTATATGGAGACATACATTTCCTAAGTTTGATCTCTCTCTAGAGAATTCTATCTAGAATATTCTGTGATTTTATAATTTTTAAAGAACTACAATGAGATGTGTGGCATCAAATGAATTATAAGTACATACTAGTAGAATTTATTAAAGAGGGCATTAATTCTATCTTGGATGATCAGGGAAGGAGATAAACTTTAAAACAGGTATGGTTGGAATACATAGGAAAAGAAGAAAGTATAGCAGTTGGGTATATAAAAGAAAAAAATAGAATTACAAAGTAAATCTGGCAGTACATCCTCTATTTCTTCAGAGCATATGGATTATATAATGGACTAGTGCAAGATAAAGTGAAAATGTACATTAGTTTATATTAAGTAGTTTGAATTGTGGCTATGAAGTTTGATGCGTGTGTGTTTTCACTCCATTGAAATTCTTGACCAGATAAATTTTTATATCAGATGAGGAATATATTAGAAATAGGAGAAATGAAGATAGAACAGGGATACCACTAATAAGAACTTTAATTGTTGAAGGTAAGAGATGAGTCACTAACCTGTACACTAAAAGAAAATGATTATGGTCAAGGGAGAGGAGAAGACAGGGTTGAGGGTGGGGAGTTCCCTGAGTAGAGAAAACTGTGACCTATGTAGAATTTGACCTTTCCCTCTTAAAATTCCAGGAGGTGGCAAACATTTCAAACATTTTTGGATCACATATCCCTTTCAGATGTTAAAAATGTATTTGTAGGAGCAATGAGTTTATATTTCTAACACTCTCTGACATTTCTTTCCTTCAGTATCATAGTGTTCATGATATTGGAGAGTCCTGTCAACATCCTTTTATCTAGTTTTGCATAGATGGATTATTTAGGAGAAGTCCTACTTTTAAAAGGCTACCAAAGAAACCAAAGATGCTCCCTTTTCTCCTTCCTACCTGACTTTGTCTATGGCTCAAGTGTAGTAAAAGTCTTTCACAGGTAGTTTTTATTCTTTCCCTACAACCTTGCTCTAGCTAGGAATTGTCCCTCTTGTGTCTGCTTCCTCCCACATATCTTGGCCTATTATATCTTTTAGGAAGTGCCTGGATGTAGAGACTACAATCATTGCCAGTCCTTCCTATAACTCTTGGCCCTCATTTCAGTCCTGAAATGTCTGAATAGGCCAGCGTGAATAGGACCGTTGATGAGCTGTCATTAATAGCATCTGGCATGAGTCACCTCGAGGGAGCATGGCAATCCCAAAGCATCAGCAATGACAAAAGAGGAAATACTAGAAGGAAGGTGAAAGGAATCTGTGGTCTAATCATTCTGGAATACTCTTTATTAAGGGTGATATTTACTTGTTCTGCCTGCTGCAGGTTTCAGGATTTTGTAAAATGCATGGGATTTACTTAATAGTTTTCTTAGTTTGTGAGATGAATTTGAAGTCAAATTATTCTTGGTATCTGTATTGATTTCCCAAATTATCACAGATTTTGTGGTTTGAAACAATAACACTTTACCTTTCACAATTCAGAAGACCGGAAATCCAAAATCAAGATGTTGGCAGGGTTGTTTTGTTCTGGAAGTTCTGAGAAAGAATCCTATGACCCTCTCTTAGCTTCTGGTGGTTGCCTGAAATACTTGATGTCCTTTGGCTTGTGATAGCAAAGGTTGGTGAATCTCAGTCTTCATCTTTACATGGCCTTTTTCTGTGTGATTATTTCTTTGTTGTGTCCAAATTTACTTCTCCTTTAAACTTAAAAAAGACATTAGTTATTGAATTTAGTACCTACCCTAGATCTGGGATGATTTCCTTTCAAAATCTTTAATTATGTCTACAAAGACCCTATTTCCACATTCTGAGGTTCTGAGTCAACATGAATTTTGGGGAGGTGACACTATTTAACTCAGTATAGTATCTATAACTGTTGTTTTCAGAACTTTTTTTTCCTTTGGTAAAATCCTACCCAGAATTCCACTATATAAAATTTGTAAATATTCAATTGAAATTCGTCCTGGTAACTTCAAATGCTGGGCCTTGTCCTCACTTCTGTTGAAAAGAAAACCACATGCCCAAAATGGTTTTAGGTCAGGCCATGTCAGGAAACCATATACATATTGGGGTACCAATATTAAACTTCAGGACAACATGGGGATACATTTGGAAATCAGTGAATAGCAACAATATCTAACAGGATCATTTCTCTCAAAAATGACTGAACTTCCATTTTCTTTCTTTCTTTATTTTAGAGAGAGAGCTCATATGTGTGTGTGGTGGCAGGGAGTGGGGGCCGAGGGAGAGGGAGAGAATCTCAAGCAGACCCCATGACCCTGAAAATCACGACCTGAGCTGAAATCAGGAGTCAGATGCTTAACCAACTGAGACACCCAGGTACAAATGAACCTGCATCTTTATGAAAACTGCAATAAACAACTAGATAGAGGTCCAATATGGATAAAAAAATAGAAGGTTTTACTGCTAGGCATTTCCTAGTGGCACAGAGTATACTCAGGTCATGAAGTTTAGTATTAATTTTTTTTTACTGTTTTTTTAATTTCTTAAAATTCAGGCATTAAACACAGAAACAGTGCCAAGATTGTGCTCCTCTAGTGACCTCTCCAGTTCACTTTAGCTTTCTGGGCCTGTTCTGATTGTTGTCACGCTGTCCTGTCCCCTTCTTAATCATCAATTTTTCTTTCCTGAAATCCTGGAGAGAGTTTTGTGAACCTAGTCCTTTGACTACACAAATTCCAGTTCTGAATGTGAACTGAAAATGCATCCTATTCCGCTTTGAGCAGAAGTATGGAGTCCATGTAGCGCTATTAAATACACTACTAACTAGTAGTAGTAATAGTTGAGTTTAGGGATTTTGTAATTTAACCTTTTTTACTCCCAGATGCATGTGTGCTATCCCAGTAAAACCAACACCCCAAAGATACAACCTTTACTTATATTTTTATTACTACCCACCTAGTTCTTTCTGTATATGTGGGATGTAGAACGCTTACCTCTTCAACACGAGTGGTACTGAACCTCAAACCTAATAGTGTAGAAGCACGGATATTTTCTTTTCCTCTCCCTCTAGGTTCTTTTTCTGGTCTAATACTTAAATTGATATAAGACATATTAGCAGGAGAAAACTAGACAGAAGTTTAATAACATGTATACTTCCTGTATACATGGGAGAAACCCAGGAAAACTGATAACTCCTCAAAATGGCCTAAGCCTCCCCCTTAAATATTGTTTAGAGCTAAAGAGAAAAGAAGATGTTGGGGGTGAGGAGTCAGTTAGGAGGGAGAAGGGAGGTGACCAAGAAAAGCACAGTAAACAAGGGGAAGGTTGTTATTGCAGATTGAAGTCCTAGCCTTCTGCATTGATCAATTTCTAAAGATTTAGTCATTCTTCTCGGTACAGAGAGGGAGACACCATAATAATTGGATATTTTCATTATACATGTAAATGTTTTTTACAAAAAGGCTAACTTTTACTTGGCTTTCAGAGCTTTTCCTGTATTTGGAGTTTGTTAAAAATAATCAGTCTAAAATAGTCTCTATGACAGAGAGACATATTTTGAAGTGGCAAATTCTGTTCCCTTATAATAGTTAATATTATCTTCAGGTATCCTTTTTATTCTTATATTAATGGTCCCCCAACCCCATCCAACCAGCCTCTTCTAAAAAGTTGTTAAGTGATGCCTGGGTGGCTCAGTGGTTGAACTCCTGCCTTCCACCCAGGATGTGATCTTGGAGTCTCGGGGTAGAGTCCCACATCGGGCTCCCTGCATGGAACCTGCTTCTCTCTCTGCCTATGTCTCTGCCTCTCTCTCTCTGTCTCTCTCTCTCTCTCCCTCTCTCTGTTTCTCATGAATAAATAAATAAATAAAATCTTTTTAAAAAGTTGTTAAATGTTCTATGGTCTCTAGATAAATTTTGGTCTTTAGTAGAATGAAGCCACCGAAACATGGAATATCCATCGTGTACTCTGAGCCCCATCTAGTGGCAAGAGCATATATTGGAAATGACGTTTGTGTTCTTTGAGGTTGGCTGTCCTGAAGATTGAAGGAAGAACAAAGTGAGGTGCTGAGATCCAACTGTTATTAATTTGGTGTTAAAATTGCCGTAGAGTACTTGAAAACAGGTTCTCAAAGTCTGTATTCTTGAGTTCCATCAGTAAGGCAGAAATTTAGCAGAGCGATGGGGAAGGAGAACGAAAGTAAAATGAAGAAGGTGAAGAAAAAAGTAAAGCGGAGCCCTTAGTGAGGTATAAAGACAGAACAAGAAAAAAAAAAAGACCAAGCGAAAGAAAACAAACTAGGTAGGAATTTAATGGGTCTAGTGTCATGAGTGGCAGTCTACACATATGGAGAGGAGAAAAAAAACTATGTCTTGAATAACTTTTCTGTTTCAAATTCCTTAAGCTTAATTTAAGCCTCCCAGATACCTAATGGGGCATGTATCATCATCCTTAAAAGACAAAGAAAGAAATGTGAAGGAATGAAGGAAGGTACTTATGAGGCCTAACTCATTTTGATCTATTTCTAAAACTCACTCTCATTCTTTAATCATCAGAAAATCACTAAAGGAAATCCTATTTTCTGTGCTGGAACACTGGTTCTCGAGCTCAACTACACATTGGAATCACCTAGGAAGTTCTAAAACATACTAATGCATGAATGAGTTTCACTTTAAGGGTTTTCAATTTAATTGGTTTGAGGAGTGTGGCCTGATAATTTGGTTTTTTAAAGCGCTCTGAGGGATTCTAATGTGTATTAAAGTCTGAGGATGACTCTACTCAAGTCTTGGACTTTCTTGCCAGTCACATAGTTCAGTAGGTTCCTAAGAACTTTTTAATAATTTTATCAACATTGGATCTTTTAATTTTTTATTTTATTTTTTAAAATATTTTATTTATTTATTTGAGAGAAAGCAAACACAAGCAGGGAGGAGGGAAAGGGCAGAAGGAGAGGGAGAAGCAGACTCCCTGCTGAGCAAGGAGGCCGTTGCAGGGCTCAATCCCAGGACCCCAAGATCATGACCTGAACCCCAGTCAGGTGCTTAATTGACGGAGCCACCCAGGCACCCATGATATTTTAATAATTTAAAATGCAAGTCATTTAATGACTTTGGGAAAGAAGAGGTTTTGTTACAGATTACTCATGTCAGAGAGTTTGTACTTTTGAGAATAAATAAGAATTAACAGGGATGTCAGTTGTCTTTTTCTCATATCAATCCAGAGGCAACTCCTGTCTTAAATTTTCTCTGGTAAAGTGACCTGTATCTGTCATCACAAGGGGCAGAAGACACCACCTATGCTTCTACTAGGACTGTTTTTCTGTCCAGTAACGTGGCATATATCTGAAGCTGCCACCCTGACAGCAGTTTCTTCTTTAAGTGTCGAGGTTTTTCACATACCCTTGGTAGTCACTCTATCAGAGAGTACCATTGTCCTCTTCTGTTGAAATGTAAGGTGAAAAAAAATTTTGATCAAGCTGTTTGCTGAGCATCTGTATTTAGTTATATTTGTTTTGTTTTGTTTTTTGTCTCTTAAACAAACTAATTCATGTCCTAAGCTTCAGTGGTTTGTTTTGCGTACACACGAGACTTTTAAGTGCTGTGCTTTCAGTGAGGATTGCCACTTACTCTCCACTATGCTCGGCTGACTCCCACAGAGAGTACCACATACCACATAAAACAAAATGATTGTATGTAAGATAAACCATTTCAAAATTTCAGGAACAGGAGTGGAAGAGTTTCTGTACAGCCTTAAAATATTTTATGAGCATGAGTATTCCTACAAGTTATCTTATCAAATCAATAGTGAACAGGTTATAAAGTTGTATGTAGAATATTTCACTTTTACTAGTATGTTCACAAGAGTTTTGGGTAATTGGTATGGTCAAGCAGTGAGTAAAAATAAACCCTTTTATAAAATAAAAACTGAATCCCCCATCCCATTTTTAAATAACCACTATTTCTTTTTTTAAGATTTATTTATCTATTTTAGAGATAGAGAGAGAGAGAGAGAGAGAGAGCAAGTAAGAGGAGGAGCAAGGGAAGAGAGACAAACAGACCCTGCGTTGAGCACAGAGCCTGAGGCGGGACTCAAGAGTCAGATGCTTAACCGACTGAGCCACCCAGGCACCCCTTAATAGTCACTGTTTCAAAAGCAATGTTTATGTTTTTATTTCAAGAAGATAATCAAATATTCAAGATATATATAATATATATTACAAATCCTTGTATTTCTTTTACTGCTATCAGATACAAATTGAATACTATACAAAGTAGTGTGTGTTTTGGTGCCATCCTAACTGTGTGGAAAAACATACATACATATAAGAAAGCCAATAAAAGAGTTATTAATGACTATATGTGTACATGGGAGGAGCTATACTATCATGATATTGTCTTTAAAATGTCTAATAGCTAACATTTATGAGCACATTCTAGGCATTATTCATTTTTCCCTAAGTGGAAATGCAGATTTTCTCTTAGAATTAGAAACATTTTTTGTTATTTAACCAATGACATTATATTAACCAGTCAATTCATTCCTTCACTCATTATATATATTTATTGGTAATTTTCAACACGACTCTGATTTATTTATTCCCTTCCTCCTTCAATAAAATATTTGACATGAATGTACATTATTAGATAAGTTGAGATGCATGTATATTTTTGAAGGGTAATTTGAAAAGCAGTATTGATTTGGAAGGGTAAATAGAAAGGATGGGAAGTAACTCAAAGCTCTTAAAAGAAGTAAGTTGAAGATGAGAAAACAAATGCCTTTTATTTAATAAAATAAGAAATGAGGCTAATGAAAGTAAGAACTGCTAATACATTTACAGTTCCATTGCACAGTGGTTTATGTGATATAATATTGTATTATGAGTTCCTAAATTGTGTTTTATTTCTAATCCTACTACCATATTGCAGTTTCACTTTGGGAAAGTCAGTAAAGCTTTTCTGCCCTGTTTCCCCTTTAGATATAATATGTTTACATTAGATAAGTAACTTTGAAACTGAAGAAGTAACGTCCGAACTCAGACCCTGGAGTCAGAGGGCCTGGGTTTGAATCTCATCCCTGAAATTTGCTAGTTGTATGACCTTGTGCTTCTATTTTCTCTACTATAAAATGGAGATAGTAATAGTACTTTCCTCATGCAGTTCTGAAAGAGATTAAATGCATTAAGATATGTTAGGTGCTTAGGGTAGAGTATAGAACCTAATAATGGCTGCATTAGCTACTATCATTGTTATCATTTCAAGCTGTACTCAGCTCAGTCAAATGGCTCCTTAGAGCTCCCTCAGGGACTGCATTGGGTGAGCAGGGGAGAAAAAGGTGCTTTTAGGAATATGAGTATACAAAAATAAAGGTTTAAAATAAAATAATATGATTATCTTAGCATAAAGTATATTCTAAAAATCTATGGGTTTTATTGATTTTCACATTTTGAATACAAGGACCATTTTTCAGTGCTTTGGGTTTTAAAATTGCATCCTCTACAAGACAGTTGTTAAATTTTTAGCATAAATTCATTAAAACAATACAGTGATTTCAGTAAAAACTTTCAATAAATTTGCATGTATTTGGATAACTGGTAGGAATTTGCTATTTTTTTTTCTCTCAAGAGAAGCTGTTGTTTGGAAGGACTTAAAATATTTTGGAGAGGGTATGACAAATTCTCTTATGGTGATCAGTAGACTTTTTGAAGGAAAAGATCTGAGATCCCAAACCTTTCTTTTCCATAAGATTCCAAGTTAAAAAAATTTGTTATACTGAGCCTGTCTGAGATCCTTAAAGTAACATCTCCACAATTAGTTAAAATTACAATATATGCATAACAGATAAATACCAAAATCTCAGCAGTTCAAAACAATGAAATCTATTCTTCATTCACATAATAAGCAATGTGGATATTTCTGATTATATAGTCTCCTATAACTGGTGATTCAGGATCCAGCCTCCTGCAATTATATGGTGTCCTTATCTTTAAAATGTGAATTCCAAGTCCACTCTGGGTACCAATATCCAGACAGCACAAAGGGAAAGAGAGAAGGTGGAGGACCAGATGGAACAAGTAGCATATATCATGTCTTCTGACACTCCATTGACCAGAAACCACTTACATGGCCAAACTTACATTCACAGGAATTAAGAAAAAAGGAGAATGGAGCTTATTAAACAGCAAGCCAATGTCTACTAGAAGATAAAGGTTTTATTTATTATTATTTTGATGGTAATAAAGGAAGAATGGAAATTATAGTTTAGAGAAGTGATAGAAAGTATTCCATCCTAGATCTCCAAGGGGAAGGATTGCACTCTGGTGAAAGAATTGTGTGAATTCATTTAAAGAGCTGAAACTTTGAGATCGTATGTCAGTTTTGGTATGGAATACCCAACCTATGGTTGAGCTTTTTCTCAGTGATGATGGACTTGAAGAAACTTGGAAGGCTCAGTCAGTAATGATAGGGAAAACAGGACCTTTTTGGATCTCCCAGATGTTCACTCTGGCCAACCAGCTGCCTGTGGTGGTCACAAAGTGTTTCTGTCACATCTGAAATTTCACTCCAGTAATAGGTGAGAGCCACCAGTATTTACCATTTGATACGAAACAGCTCTCTGGAAACTTCTTGGCTTTATCATGGTGTTCAGGGGGAAGCAAAGACATTCTGGAGATAATAAGGGATGTTGAGTTATTTACTGAAAATTTAAATGATTCTGTGCTTTTATTTTTTTCCTACTGTAGGCAAAGTGGGACATATCAGATACAGTTATTCTATTAATCACAAAATCATCTACAGATATTTGAAACGTGTTTATTTGTGTGGATATAGAATTTATCAGTATAATGATAGAAGCAGATATGGGCTAACAGACTCATTGTACTAATTATAAAGCGCTCATGGATTTATTTATTAGGATCAGAATGGAGATTGCTGGGATAGTTAAATCATATTAAATTATGTCATGGTTCCTCTATGTAGGAATTTTTCGAGACACCTGGGTGGCTCAGCGGTTTGGCACCTAACTTCAGCCCAGGGCGTGATCCTGGAGACCCCAGATCAAGTCTCACATCAGGCTCCCTGCATGGAGCCTGCTTCTTCTCTCTGCCTCTCTCTATATATCTCTCATAAATAAATAAGATCTTTTAAAAAAAGAACAGAAAAGGCAGAAAAGTCTAAAGCTGTGATGGAATGATGAAAATAGATGAGAAAACAAGGTTGTGATTCTAATGGCTCTTCTATTTTTCACATATGAAAGGCTAGCTTCAATCAAGTCACATTCCAGGAATATGAGTAGATTGCAATGAGACCAATTTGAGCAATTTTAATTGGTTTACTGAGGTATTTTTGGTACAATGGATTCCAAGGACAAAGTGGCAATATTTTAGGTACTTCTAGAAGATTAGATACCTTTGTAACTGCATCAGATTGTTTTGGCCCAGCTGCTTCTCTGGTTCCTGAGCTGGCCTCAACTCTACAGAATCTTTAAATTTATGAATAACCTAAAAGTGATCTTGTGTCTTAATATGATCATATAGTTGATATCTAAGCCAGAAATCTTTTGAGAAATAAAAAGAGACATTATTAATAACTATACAGGACAGTAGGAAAATAAGAATAAAGAAGGCATATTCTATGCAAAAGAGAATATAAAAATCTCCCTCTTTAAGGCAGTTTCTTGAAGTGTTAAATTTTTTTTAATTTTATTTATTTATGATAGGCACACAGTGAGAGAGAGAGAAGCAGAGGCATAGGCAGAGGGAGAAGCAGGCTCCATGCACCGGGAGCCCGATGTGGGATTCGATCCTGGGTCTCCAGGATCACGCCCCGGGCCAAAGGCAGGCGCCAAACCGCTGCGCCACCCAGGGATCCCAGTTTCTTGAAGTGTTATGTGAGTAATTATTGTGTCATAATCTCCAATGGAGTTTATAAAAGATAGATTCCTAGTTCCTAACCTGCACCAACTAATTATGAATCGCTGGAGATAGGGGCCACTAAGATGCACTGTAGGAAGCCTCCCAGGCCTCAATTCATTTGTTTTTTTTTTTATGAATGCTAAAATCTTCATGGTCTTAGATAACAAAATCAATGGTAACAGTTTTAACCATAAAAGTACCAAGTTTGTTGTGTTCGTTAGAAAGTTTTGTCCTGTCTCTTCAATAAATGGTGTAGGGAAAATTGGACAGCCACATACAGAAGAATGAAACTGGACCCTTTTCTTACACCATACACAAAAGTAGACTCAAAATGGATGAAAGACCTAAATGTGAGACTGGACACCATCAAAATCCTAGAGGAGAACACAGGCAGCAACCTCTGTGACCTTAGCTTCAGCAACTTAGTGCTAAAGACATCTCCAAAGGCAAGGAAAACAATGACAAAAATGAACCATTGGGACTTCATCAAGATAAAAAGCTTTTTGCAGCAAAGGAAATGGTCGACAAAACCAAAAGACAGCCGACAGAATGGGAGAAGATATTTGCAAATATTTTATCTGATAAAGGGCTAGTATCCAAAATCTATAAAGAACTTACCAAACTCAAAAAATAAAAAATAAAAATAAAAATAAAAGAACTTACCAAACTCAACACCCAAAGAAAAAATAATCCAGTCAAGAAATGGACAGAAGACATGAACAGACATTTCTCCAAAGAAGACATACAAATGGCTAACAGACACATGAAAGCATCAGGAAATTCAAATCAAAACCATAATGAGTTACCACCTCACACTTGTCAGAATGGTTAAAATTAACAAGTCAGGAAACAGCAGATGTTGGTGAGGATGTGGGGAAAAGGGGACCCTCTTCACTGTTGGTGGGAATGCAAGCTGGTGTAGCCATTCTGGAAAACAGTATGGAGGTTCCCTAAAAAGTTTAAATAGAGCTACTCTACCACCCAGCAATTGCACTACTAGGTATTTACCCCAAAGATAGAAATGTAGTGATCTGAAGGCACACCTGCACCCCAATTATTTATAGAAACAATGTCCACAATAGCCAAACTGTGGAAAGAGACCCAGATGTCCATTCACAGATGAATGGAATACTACTCAGGCATCAAAAGAATGAAATCTTGCCATTTTCAATGACATGGATGGAATTGGAGGATACTATGCTAAGTGAAATAAGTCAATCAAAGAAAGACAATTATCATATATCACTCATGTGGAATTTAAGAAACAAAACAAAGGATCATAGGGAAAGGGAGGGAAAAATAAAACAAGATGAAATAGGAGGGGGAGACAAATCATAAGAGACTTTTAATCATAGGAAACAAATGGGGTTGCTGGAGGGGAGGGGGTGAAGGAATCTCTGGGTGATGGACATTATGGAGGGCACGTGATGTAATAAACACTGGATGTTATATGACACTGATGAATCACTGAACTCTACATCTAAAACTAATAATATATCTTAATTAATTGAATTTAAATTTTAAAAAGGGAAAAAGAAAGTTTTGTTCTTTCATTACTTTCCTTATTTCAATCTTAAATTATGTACAATAGACTGCTACCTTCACTGATACAGAACTAGAATAAAGAGTTCACAGTAAGACAAATACTGTATGATCCTACTTTTATGTGGAAAATAACAGAATCAGTTTCATATAAGCAGAGCAGAATGGTGATTGCCAAGGACTGGGGCAGGGATAGGGGGAGGAGGAAGTGGGGAGGTGATGGTAAAGGGTACAAAGTTTCAGTTATGTAGATAAATAAGTTCTGGAGATCTATAAAGCACAGTACCTATAGCTAACAATACTGTATTGTATACTTAAAATTTATGAAAAGGGTAGATTTTATGTTAGATGCTCTAACCACATACAGAAAATTATAATAAAGGGGGTAGAAGGAAACTTTGGAAGGTGATAGATGTTTATGTTTGTGCCTTTAATGGTGGTGATGGTTTCAAGTGTTGATACCTATCCCTATACTCATTGAGTTGTATATATTACATATATACAGCTTTTTTATGTCAATTATACATCAATAAAGTGTGTTTTATTTTTTTAAAAGAATAGTCAAGTGCAGTAGTGAAAAGGGGAAAGAGTAGAACAAGGAGTTTGATCTATAACTTACTGTGAACTATCAGTTAACCTAACTCACTACCTTTGCATCAGTCAATAAATTTTTTTAAGATTTTATTTATTTATTCATGAGAGACACACACAGACAGGCAGAGACACAGGCAGAGGGAGAAACAGGCTCCAAGCAGGGAGCCCAACGTGGGACTCGTTCCCGGGCCTCCAGGATCACGCCCTGGGCTGAAGGCAGCACTAAACCACTGAGCCCCCCAGGCTGCCCTAATTTTTTTTTTTTAAGATTTCACATGCCTTTTCGATTTGGTGCCATATTTTGCATTTTTAACTTTGAAGTCCTTGAAGTTTACTGTGGAGTGAAATTAATGTATCCTTTTAACTTTACAAAAAGAGTTACCATAATACTGTAACTCAAGGTTTTCTAATATCATTTTTAATAATAAAATTTTAGTACTTAAACATCTTTCAGGTATAAGGCATTGTGTCTAAATTCTAGAATAGAAAAATACTTCTCTTAAAAAAGAAGACTATAATCAATGAAAAAGCCCTCTTGTCTACATCTATCTTTTTAATCATGGGATATAAATTCACTTTTAGTGCACAGTTTGGAAGTTTAAGAATTGGAAATTCACAGTTGCTATTTGTTCAGAGTCTACAGCAGGCCTTCTTACATTTGTTCTAAAGGAGGTGGAAGGATGGTAACTATTGGTGTGACAGTGAAAAATCTAAGTCTATGTCATGCTTTTGACATTTGTTCGATGTTTTGTTTAACTAAAGCTGGAAAATCGATCTTCCCCCTCAGAATTGAATCTCAGCAAGTCTTTGGATGAGAACAGAATCACTAGACCACCGCATCTTCTTTATAGACTTCTGAGTGTATTTGTTATCTTTTACTGCATTTACTTTCTTCATTGTGGGAAGTCTGTTATAAACTTGATGGTCCCTAATCCTCAATCAAAACTAATAGTGTTGAGAAAATTCAGCATGGATTTGTATTCTTGGTACAGGAAACAAACAATTATTAGTGTTCGTGAGGGTTAATTCAATCAATCAATCAATTCAACTTAAGAGTCAATGCAGGAGGAGGGGCAAGAAGGCAGAAGAGTAGGGTCCCCAAATCACCTGTCCCCACCAAATTACCGAGATAACCTTCAAATCATCCTGAAAATCTACGAATTCGGCCTGAGATTTAAAGAGAGACCAGCTGGAACGCTACAGTGAGAAGAGTTCGCGCTTCTATCAAGGTAGGAAGACAGGAAAAAAGAAATAAAGAACCAAAAGGCCTCCAAGGGGGAGGGGCCCCGCGAGGAGCCGGGCTGAGGCCGGGGCGAGTGTCCCCAGGACAGGAGAGCCCCGTCCCGGAGGAGCAGGAGCTGCACCAACCTTCCCGGGCGGAAAGGGGCCCGCAGGGAGTTAGAGCAGGACCCAGGAGGGCGGGGATGCCCTCGGGCTCCCGGGGACACTAACAGGCACCTGCGCCCCGGGGGAGTGCGCCGAGCTCCCTAAGGGCTGCAGCGCGCACGGCGGGACCCGGAGCAGCTCGGAGGGGCTCGGGCGGCGGCTCCTTGGAGGGGGCTGCGGGGCTCCGGGAGGGGCTCGGAGGGGCTCGGGCGGCGGCTCCGCGGAGGGGGCTGCGCGGCAGGGGAAGCAGCTCGGAGGGGTTCGGGCAGCGGCTCTGCGGAGGGGGCTGCGGGGCGGGACTGCGAATCCAACAGCGCAGGCCCCCGAGCACAGGGCGCCGGGACACAGCCCAGAATCTGGCCTCCCCCGGGACAGGCAGAGGCCGGGAGGGCCCAGGACAGCAAGGACGCTCCTGCCTGGAACTGAGCAGATCAGCGGCCCCGCCCTGGAGCCTCCAGGCCCTGCAGACGGAGAGCCCCCGGAGCTACTGCGGGGGCTGACTCCAGGGCTCCAGAGCTGCCCCCGCCACTGTGGCTTCCTCCTGGGGCCTCACGGGGTGAACAACCCCCACTGAGCCCTGCACCAGGCAGGGGGCAGAGCAGCTCCCCCAAGTGCTAACACCTGAGAATCAGCACAACAGGCCCCTCCCCCAGAAGACCAGTGAGACGGACCAGGTCCAGGGGTAGTCAAGGGACTTAAAGTATACAGAATCAGAAGATACGCCCCCGTGTTTTTTTTTTTTTTGCTTTTTGATTTCTCTTTGCTTCCCTCACCCTTTTTTCCTTTCTTTCTTTTTCTTTCTCTTTTTCTTCTCTTTTTTCCTTTTTTCTTTTTCTTTTCTTTCCTTCTTTCTCTCTCTCTTTTTCTCCTTTTCCCAATACAACTTGTTTTTGGCCATTCTGCACTGAGAAAAATGACTAGAAGGAAAACCTCACCTCAAAAGAAAGAATCAGAAACAGTCCTCTCTCCCACAGAGTTACAAAATCTGGATTACAATTCAATGTCAGAAAGCCAATTCAGAAGCACTATTATACAGCTACTGGTGGCTCTAGAAAAAACCATAAAGGACTCAAGAGACTTCATGACTGCAGAATTTAGATCCAATCAGGCAGAAATTAAAAATCAATTAAATGAGATGCAATCCAAGCTAGAAGTCCTAACGACAAGGGTTAACGAGGTGGAAGAACGAGTGAGTGACATAGAAGACAAGTTGATGGCAAAGAGGGAAACTGAGGAAAAAAGAGACAAACAATTAAAAGACCATGACGTTAGATTAAGGGAAATAAACGATAGCCTGAGGAAGAAAAACCTACGTTTAATTGGGGTTCCCGAGGACGCCGAAAGGGACAGAAGCACAGAGGGACAGAATATGTATTTGAACAAATCCTAGATGAAAACTTTCCGAATCTGGGAAGGGAAACAGGCATTCAGATCCAGGAAATAGAGAGATCCCCCCAAAAAATCAATAAAAACCATTCAACACCTCGACATCTAATAGTTAAGCTTGCAAATTCCAAAGATAAAGAGAAGATCCTTAAAGCAGCAAGAGACAAGAAATCCCTGACTTTTATGGGGAGGAGTATTAGGGTAACAGCAGACCTCTCCACAGAGACCTGGCAGGCCAGAAAGGGCTGGCAGGATATATTCAGGGTCCTAAATGAGAAGAACATGCAACCAAGAATACTTTATCCAGCAAGGCTCTCATTCAAAATGGAAGGAGAGATAAAGAGCTTCCAAGACAGGCAGGAACTGAAAGAATATGTGACCTCCAAACAGCTCTGCAAGAAATTTTAAGGGGGACTCTTAAAATTCCCCTCTAAGAAGAAGTCCAATGGAACAATCCACAAAAACAAGGACTGAATAGATATCATGATGACACTAAACTCATGTCTGTCAATAGTAATTCTGAACGTGAACGGGCTTAATGACCCCATCAAAAGGCACAGGGTTTCAGACTGGATAAAAAAGCAGGACCCATCTATTTGCTGTCTACAAGAGACTCATTTTAGACAGAAGGACACCTACAGCCTGAAAATAAAAGGTTGGAGAACCGTTTACCATTCAAATGGTCCTCTAAAGAAAGCAGGTTTAGCCATCCTCATATCAGATAAACTAAAATTTACCCCAAAGACTGTAGTGAGAGATGAAGAGGAACACTATATCATATTTAAAGGATCTATCCAACAAGAGGACTTAACAATCCTCAATATTTATGCCCCAAATGTGGAAGCTGCCAAATATATAATCCAATTAATAACCAAAGGTAAGACATACTTAGATAATAATACACTTATACTTGGTGACTTCAATCTAGCTCTTTCTATACTCGATAGGTCTTCTAAGCACAAAATTTCCAAAGAAATGAGAGCTTTAAATGATACACTGGACCAGATGGATTTCACAGATATCTACAGAACTTTACATCCAAACCCAACTGAATACACATTCTTCTCAAGTGCACATGGAACTTTCTTCAAAATAGACCACATACTGGGTCACAAATCAGTTCTGAACCTATACCAAAATATTGGGATCGTCCCCTGCGTATTCTCAGTCCATAATGCCTTGAAATTAGAACTAAATCACAACAAGAAGTGGAAGGACCTCAAACACGTGGAGGTTAAGGACCATCCTGCTAAAAGATGAAAGGGTCAACCAGGAAATTAAGGAAGAATTAAAAAGATTCATGGAAACTAATGAGAATGAAGATACAACCATTCAAAATCTTTGGGACACAGCAAAAGCAGTCCTAAGGGGGAAATACATCACAATACAAGCATCCATTCAAAAACTGGAAAGAACTCAAATACAAAAGCTAACCTTACACATAAAGGAGCTAGAGAAAAAACAGCAGACAGATCCTACACCCAGCAGAAGAATAGAGTTAATTAAGATTCGAGCAGAACTCAACGAAATCGAGACCAGAAGAACTGTGGTACAGATCAACAAAACCAGGAGTTGGTTCTTTGAAAGAATTAATAAGATAGATAAACCATTAGCCAGCCTTATTAAAAAGAAGAGAGAGAAGACTCAAATTAATAAAATCATGAATGACAAAGAAGAGATCACTACCAACACCAAGGAAATACAAACGATTTAAAAAACATATTATGAACAGCTATACGCCAATAAATTAGGCAATCTAGAAGAAATGGACGCATTTCTGGAGAGCCACAAACTACCAAAACTGGAACAGGAAGAAATAGAAAACCTGAACAGGCCAATAACTAGGGAGGAAATTGAAGCAGTCATCAAAAACCTCCCAAGACACAAAAGTCCAGGGCCAGATGGCTTCCCAGGGGAATTCTATCAAACGTTTAAAGAAGAAACCATACCTATTCTACTAAAGCTGTGTGGAAAGATAGAAAGAGATGGAGTACTTCCAAATTCGTTCTATGAGGCTAGCATCACCTTAATTCTGAAACCAGACAAAGACCCCACCAAAAAGGAGAATTACAAACCGATATCCCTGATGAACATGGATGGAAAAATTCTCAACAAGATACTAGCCAATCGGATCCAACAGTACATTAAGAAAATTTTTCACCATGACCAAGTAGGATTTATCCCGGGACACAAGGCTGGTTCAACACTCGTAAAACAATCAATGTGATTCATCATATCAGCAAGAGAGAAACCAAGAACCATATGATCCTCTCATTAGATGCAGAGAAAGCATTTGACAAAATACAGCATCCATTCCTGATCAAAACTCTTCAGAGTGTAGGGATAGAGGGAACATTCTTTGACATCTCAAAAGCCATTTACGAAAAGCCCACTGCAAATATCATTCTCAATGGCGAAGCACTGGGAGCCTTTCCCCTAAGATCAGGAACAAAACAGGGAGTCCACTCTCACCACTGCTATTCAACATAGTACTGGAAGTCCTTGCGTCAGTAATCAGACAACAAAAATACATTAAAGGTATTCAAATTGGCAAAGAAGTCAAACTCTCCCTCTTCGCTGATGACATGATACTCTACATAGAAAACCCAAAAGCCTCCACCCCAAAATTGCTAGAACTCATACAGCAATTTGGCAGCATGGCAGGATACAAAATCAATGCCCAGAAATCAACGGCATTTCTGTACACTAACAATGAGACTGAACAAAGAGAAATTAAGGAGTCAATCCCATTTACAATTGCACCCAAAAGCATAAGATACGTAGGAATAAACCTAACCAAAGAGTATAGGATCTATACCCTAAAAACTATAGAACACTTCTGAAAGAAATTGAGGAAGACACATAGAGATGGAAAAATATTCCATGCTCATGGATTGGAAGAATTAATATTGTGAAAATGTCAATGTTACCCAGGGCAATTTACACGTTTAATGCAATCCCTATCAAAATACCATGGACTTTATTTAGAGAGTTAGAACAAATTATTTTAAGATTTGTGTGGAATCAGAAAAGACCCCGAATAGCCAGGGGAATTTTAAAAAAGGAAACCATATCTGAGGGCATCACAATTCCAGATTTCAGGTTGTACTACAAAGCTGTGGTCATCAAGACAGTGTGGTACTGGCATAAAAACAGACACATAGATCAATGGAACAGAATAGAGAGCCCAGAAGTAGACCCTGAACTTTGTGGTCAACTAATATTCGATAAAGGAGGAAAGACTATCCACTACAAGAAAGACAGTCTCTTCAATAAATGGTGTAGGGAAAATTGGACATCCACATGCAGAAGAATGAAACTAGACCACTCCCTTTCACCATACACAAAGATACACTCAAAATGGATGAAAGATCTAAATGTGAGACAAGATTCCATCAAAATCCTAGAGGAGAACACAGGCAACACCCTTTTTGAACTCGGCCAAAGTAACTTCTTGCAAGATACATCCACGAAGGCAAAAGAAACAAAAGCAAAAATGAACTATTGGGACTTCATCAAGATAAAAAACTTTTGCATAGCAAAGGATACAGTCAACAAAACTAAAAGACAACCTACAGAATGGGAGAAGATTTTTGCAAATGACGTATCAGATAAAGGGCTAGTTTCCAAGATCTATAAAGAACTTATTAAAGTCAACAGCAAAGAAACAAACAATCCAATCATGAAATGGGCAAAAGACATGAACAGAAATCTCACAGAAGAAGACATAGACATGGCCAACATGCACATGAGAAAATGCTCTGCATCACTTGCCATCAGGGAAATACAAATCAAAACCACAATGAGATACCACCTCACACCTGTCAGAATGGTGAACATTAACAAGGCCACAAATGTTGGAGAGGATGCAGAGAAAAGGGAACCCTCTTACACTGTTGGTGGGAATGTGAACTGGTGCAGCCACTCTGGAAAACTGTGTGGAGGTTCCTCAAAGAGTTAAAAATAGACCTGCCCTACGACCCAGCAATTGCACTGTTGGGGATTTACCCCAAAGATTCAGATGCAATGAAACGTCGGGACACCTGCACCCCGATGTTTCTAGCAGCAATGGCCACAATAGCCAAACTGTGGAAGGAGCCTCGGTGTCCATCGAAAGATGAATGGATAAAGAAGATGTGGTTTATGTATACAATGGAATATTACTCAGCCATTAGAAACGACAAATACCCACCATTTGCCTCAACGTGGATGGAACTGGAGGGTATTATGCTGAGTGAAATAAGTCAATCGGAGAAGGACAAACATTATATGTTCTCATTCTTTTGGGGAATATAAATAATAGTGAAAGGGAATATAAGGGAAGGGAGAAGAAATATGTGGGAAATATCAGAAAGGGAGACAGAACATAGAGACTCCTAACTCTGGGAAACGAACTAGGGGTGGTGGAAGGGTAGGAGGGCGGGGGGTGGGGGTGAATGGGTGACGGGAACTGAGGGGGCACTTGAGGGGATGAGCACTGGGTGTTATTCTGTATGTTGGCAAAGTGAACACCAATAAAAAATAAATTTCTTATAAAAAAAGTCAATGCAAGTATTTAGTATTTATTAAATGTCAGGCATATTAATAGATGATGAAGATACAAAATGAATATATTTTAAAGAATCTTGTGTCATTAGAATATAAGAATCAATTGAGCTACACAAAGGTAATTTATGTGTGTAGTTACAGTTTTGAAGAGGAATTTATTTAATTTGAGTGTAGATTTCAGTGATGAGGCCATTTATGCTTTTGGGGTTCAAAGGATGAATAGGGGTTTTTTAAGTGACTGAAAGGGGAATATCTTCAATAGTGGGAACAGAAACTTCTAAACATTTTAACACAGCAAAGATAGATTTTAATACTGATTTATAGGGTGAAAAAGAGATTAGCTAAATTGACAAATGAAGGCTGGAAAATGGAGACCTTTTTAAAAATACATATATATATATATATATATATATATATATATATATATTTTTTTTATTTAAGTTCTATTTGCCAACATATATTATAACCAACACCCAGTGCTCATCCTGTCCAGTGCCCTCCTCAGTGCCCGTCCCCCAGTCACCCCATTCCTCCGCCCGCCTCCCCTTCCACTACCCTTTGTTCATTTCCCAGAGTTAGGAGTCTCTCATGTTTTGTCACCCTCTCTAATTTCTCCTGCTTATTTTCTCTCTTTTCACCTATAATCCCTTTCACTATTTCTTATATTCCCTGTATTAGTGAAACCTTTTATAACATATACAGGAGTTGGCCTTTATCTTCAGAGCAGTGGGAAGATATTGAGATTTTTAGGTAGATAATTGATGATCAAACTTGCAATTTAGAAATAATATTGATAGTACTGTTGAGGATAAATATGAAGGGCAAGGGTTGAGATGGGAGGGTAAGATGAATGGAGGACAGGATAGGTTAATGATGACAAGGATTTGAATCAAGGAAATGAATTTGATTAAAATGAAGGACTTCAAGAGATATCTAGAAAGCAGAATTGACTCACCTGGTGATATACTGGATAGAAGGAGAAGTAGGAAGCAGGGGAAATGTGAGATAAAAGCAGGAGTCAGGATTATTCTTACATTTCTGTCTTTACTTATAGGACAGAGGTACCAACAATAAATAACACCTGATTTTGAAGCCATATGCTTTAATCCAAGAGGGTATATGACTGCTTATGATTAGAATAGTAGGCAGCAAGTTACTTGAGGTTTCAGATAGTCTTATAGTCTTTGTAAATTTATGTACAGAAGTTTAGTATTTCCTGACTTGAGCTCAGTGCCAAAAACTCTGGCTGCCTTGACTATTTTGGCCTTATTTATGTACCAACTCTGGTACAGGCATGGTATAGTTCTCATTACAGAAACCTATTTATTGGCCTTAATTGTTCAAATAAAAATCATTAATATAATTGCTTTACTCTTAGTTCTTTACATTTTGATTTTCCTTTTGAATATTGCAGTGTGGGCCCATTCATTTTTCCTCTGGATAATAATCTTGTTGCTTTGGTCTTTTATCACTTGTTTGGTTAATATCTGAAGATATTTCTTCTTCACTTCCCATTTAGGAGATAGGAGGTGCTTCAGAAAGTCTGGAGGTTGACTAGGGTATCACTGTAAGTTGAGTTGGAGGGGAAGGGGTTGAATATGAAAGTTGCTTACTTTTAATCGGTTAGATTCAAGCACTTGAAAATTTGGCCCATCTGTTGTTTATGAGTTGGTGAAGAGATGGGATGTGTCTGGACAGATTTGGCTGTTCAAAAGTTACTTTTACTGAGTTAGTCTAAGGAAGCTTCTGAACAGATTCTATGACTCAAAGGGTGAATTAAAATAAACAAGGGATTGCATTCCCCATGAATTTGGGTAGAAGGAGTTCTGTGGCTTTAGAACTATAAGAAATGATCAAGGCATATGCTTCAGTTATCTATTCCAGTGTAACAAACCATTCCAAAACTCAGTGGTAGAAATAACAGAAACCATGTGACAGGATTTAGTATGCTAAGAATAAATAAAAAGAAAGCATCCTGGGGAAGGCTTATCTCTGCTCTGTCATGACTGGGACCTCGACTAGTAGTGGCTTGAATGGTTGGGGATTAGATGACTTGATGGGGTCACATGTCTGGGGGCCATGATTCTGCTAATTTTTCTTTATTTCACATACTTTGGGGCTGGAATGTCCAAGAGGGCATCTTCATTCACTATCTGGAGCCTGGGCTGGGCTGAACTGCTGGAAAAGCTGGACCTGTTCTCTCTCTATTTTTGTATATCTCTCAATGAAAGAACTCCATGTAGTTTAGGATTCTTCATAACCTGGAAATTTCAAAGTAGTTGAAATTCTTGCATAATGAATGGCTTGGCCTAGAGTGAACATTCCAAGAGGCTTTGGGTAGAACCATCTAAGGCTTCCTATGATCTAGCCTCAAAAGTGCAGAAACACCTTTCCTGTTGTACTCTATTGATTAAATAAATTCCTAGGTCAGCCCAAATTCGAGAAGAGGGACATCAGACTCTACCTTTCAATGGGAAGAGTAGCAAAGATTTTATGGCTTTAGTTAATGTGCTGTATATAGCATATGATGAAAAAGTTTTATGATGATGCCTTTTTAATTGAAGTAGAAATTCACCTTTCCTGTATCTGAGGTGCAGTGCTCTCTGGTTGAGAATAATAAAAAGGAGGACGTACCATTTGAAATTCTTTGCATTCAACCTGATTTTTATGATAATGGATTAAGGATTTTTTTATTATGTAATAGTTTTCCCACAGCAGAGACAAAGAATAACCTTAATAAATGTTTACTGAACATCTATAATTGCTAGATACTCTGCTCGTGCTTATGTGATCTCAAGTTCTGTGCAAGATACGTATTATTATTCTCATGTTGCAGTTGAAGACATTGAAGCTGAGGCACATTAAATCATTTTCTCAAAGTTAAAATAATAAAGAATATACTTAGATTTGAATAAAGTCTATAAGGCTGCTTTTCCTGTTTCCACTATACTGTGTTTAATGAAAACAGTTTCAGGTATCATTACACAGAGGTAGTAAAAACTCAGTGAACTAAGGTGCTTGAATGATGTTTGATGATTTTTATGCAAAACATTTTAGGTGCCATTTTGTGTGCCATTTCAGGGTATTTTTGGTGTTACTGTAGAATATTGTTGTCTTAACCATTAATGAAAATGAATAATTTTTAATCAAGAAGTGAACATAATTAAAGTTTGATAAGGTATTTTAGTTTTTCCCCCCAGAAGGATAGGTTAAAGGTTGAAATCATTGATACAGAAAATGAAGATAAATATGTATGTCTCATGGAATCCACTGGAATTGGTTCTTTGATACAAATACTTGTTTTGAATCTAAATGTGAAACTCTGACCAACTGAATCAAAACTTTTCCATTTACATAGACTTAACAGTTAGGAATTATTTTTCTCTCTTCCTGGTGATTATATCTAATTATGGAAATAAAAATGTGTGTATTTAGCAAGGTCTTATCCTTCTGAATTCCTTTTTTCCTGGTTCTGTCCAGATTGAGACCTTTCCTAGCTTTTCTATTACTACTGCATCAGTGGATAATTTGCTTCTAGGCTTTCTCTAATTTTGGATTATCTTACACTGTTCTTTGAGCCATGGTATAGCTTTGTTATTCACAAGCATGTTACTTCATATCTCTGAAAATTAATATTTTTATTTATAAAATCTCACCTTCTAGTATTATTGTAAGAAATAAAATTATATATATAAGTAACATTCTGCTTGTTGCCTATATAGATATAATTAAAGATGAATTTTGTAGCTCCAATGATGAAACTAAATCAGGCTTATTTCTCAAAATGGATAGATAGGAAGAACACAAAATGAGCGAGCAACACAAAAGGTTACAATATATGAGTAAAACCAAATCAAACAGGTCTGCCATATACAGATTCATAGATTGTGCATTGTAAAACCCTGGGGGCACCATTTATATAAATAATAAAGTGAATAATACTCCTAGATGTATGGAGTACATACTCTGTACAACTGTATGTGTAGGCCCTGAAAAGAAGGTTTAATGTCATTCCCTGCTTTTCTTAGATCCATTAGGGATAATGAGCTCAGGGAAGGTGCAGCCCAGGAGCAAATCCCACTTGATTGTGGTGCATAATTATTTTACTGTTCTGTTGGATTCAGTTTGCTAGTATATTATTGAGAATTGTTGTATCCATATTCATCAGGGATATTGCCTGTAATTCTCCTTTTTAGTGGGGTCTCTGTCTGGTTTTGGAATTAAGAAGTGGCTTCATAGAAGGAGTTTAGACGTTTTCCTTCCATTTCTATCATTTGGAACAGTTTGAAAAGAGTAGGTATTAACTCTTCTTTAAATGTCTGGTAGAATTTTCCTGCAAAGCCATCTGGCCCAAGGCTTCTGTTAAGAGATTTTTGATTATTGATTCAATTTCCTTGTTGGTTATGTATCTGTTCAAATTTTCTATTTCTTTCTGTTTCAGTTTTGATAGTTTGTATCTTTCTGTGAATTTATCCATTACTTCCAGGTCGCCCAATTTGTTGGTATTTAATTTTTTTAAAGGTATTTAATTTTTTATAATCTTCTCTTATAATTGTTTGTATTTCAGTGGTGTTGGTTGTGATTGCTCCTTTCTCTTTTATGATTTTATTTATTTGTGTCCTTTCTCTTTTTGATAAGTCTGGTAAGAGGTCGAACAATTTTGTTAATTCTTTCAAGGAGTCAGCTCTTAATTTCTTTGATCCCTTCTACTTTTTTGTCTCTGTATCATTTATTTCTGCTCTAATCTTTATTATTTCCCTTCTGCTGGCTTTAGGTATTATTTGCTGCTCCTTTTCTAACTCCTTTAGGTAAGATTAGGTTGTATATTTGAGACTTTTCTTGCTTTTGAGGCTACCCTGTATTGCACTATTCCTCCCTCTTAGACTGCCTTTGTTGCATCCCAAAGATTTTGGACTGTTGTGTTTTCATTTTCATTTGCTTCCATGTACCCATTTTATTTCTTCTTTAATTTCTTGGTTGACCCATTCATTCCTTAGTTAAAGAAAGAAATATCCTTAGGATATTCTTTAACATCCATTTATTTATGGTCTTTCCAAAATTTTTCTTCTAGTTGACTTCAAGTTTTACAGTGTTGTGGTCTGAAAATATGTATAATGTGATCTCAATCTTTTTGTACTTGTTGAGGGCTGATTTGTGACCCAATATGTCATCTATCCTGGGAAATGATCCATGTGCACTCAAAAAGAATGTGTATTTTGCTGCTTTAGAATGAAGTGTTCTGAATATATCTGTTAAGTCCATCTGGTCCAGTGTGTCTGAATCAAAGTAATTTTAAACCCAAAATTAAATTTAATCTTCATTTCTTAAATTCAGTTGAAACATTACTTTTTAAATCACTTTTTAAGAATTTAATTCAGTTATGCAAAAATATATCTACAGCTTATATTGATAATGACATCCGCTCCAGCCCATCTTCCTTACTTGTATTTCCATATATCTTGGGTGAGTCAGTCTCCTTTTAGGCTTTTCCAAGAAATATGGATGTTTCCTAGTTAATAGTCATCTTATTATGCACATATGAACTGTTTCCATGGTTTCTTTCTAAGTTTATTATTAGAAGAGTTTAAAATAAGTTCATAGCAACATATAAAGTGAATGTAGACAAACTTTATTCCAACTATAGGCCCTCCCCACCCTCCTACCCTCCAATACTCATAGACTGAGAAGTCATCAGAGATGAACTCATCTATGGGGAATAGAAAAGCAGAAAAAAAAGAAAGGAAGGAAATCATGGAACTAATTCAGTTGGTGATAAAGGGGTGGGTAAATGCCCTTTTCCTGGAGAAAAGATAAACTTACTACTAGAAGAGAAATCTCTTTAAAATGTTTAGCTCTTTGATGCCTGGCTGGCTCAGTCAGTAGAGCATGTGACTTGATCTCAGGATTAAAAGTTCAGGTCCCACATTGGATATAACAATTACAAATAAAATCTTAGAAATAAATGAATAAATAAAAATAAACGTTTATCTGTGCTAGTGATTTTTAACTATTTTACAAATTTCGTTGCATTAGTCAGATACTGCAAGAAACAACTAGTGTCTCTGTCTTTCTATAGTTAAAAAATTATGGTAGGCAGAGAGAATATGCCATTTATATGGTTACAGAGTAGCCTGAAGACAGAACAGTGGAATGCTTATTGTAATTTGTGATTTTGTTTGTGTGTGTGTGCACATGTGAGCAAAACTGTCATTAACGCTAACATACATGTTCTCTGACTCAGAAATAATAGTTTAATAAGTAAGTGTGGTTGAAAGAACTGATTGACACCTGGCAGAAAGTTCTCCTAGGATTGATGACATGTAAAAATGCCTAAGAGAAGATGAGGACTTAGAGTAACCATCAGTAAATTTCAAAACTCATAAAAGAATCCTGTTGACAATTGTGGACATTGCTGCTATAAGCAGTGGGGTGCAGGTGTCTTGGTTTTTCACTGCATCTGTATATTTGGGGTAAATAGCCAAACTGTGAAAGGAGCTTCAGTGTCCATCGAAAGATGAATGGATAAAGAAGCTGTGGTCTATATATACAATGGAATATTATTCAACCATTAGAAATGACGAATACCCACCATTTGCTTCGACGTGGATGGAACTAGAGGGTATTATGCTGAGTGAAATAAGTCAATCAGAGAAGGACAAACATTATATGGATTTATTCATAAGGGAAATATAAAAAATAGTGAAAGGGATTATAGGGGAAAGGAGAGAAAATGAGTGGGAAAAATCAGAGAAGGTGACAGAACATGAGAGACTCCTAACTCTGGGGAATGAACAAGGGGTAGTGGAAGGGGAAGTGGGCAGGGGGATGGGGTGACTGGGTGACGGGTACTGAGGGGGGCACTTGGCGGGATGAGCACTGGGTGTTATACTGTAAGTTGGCAAATTGAACTCCAATAAAAAAATATATGCAAAAAAAAAAAAAAAGAATCCTGTTGACAGCAGGATTTTCAGTAGAAGAAATGGTTTCAGCACTGACACTATCTTCTAAGGTTCAGTTTATACCAAGTATCTGTGCCAAGACAGTATAATGCAGTTGAATGAAAACTGAACTTGTAATCTGGGCATGTGCATTAAGTTCCAGTTGAGTCCTTACTACTGATGCTGTCTTGAAGAATTACTGATGCTGTGTTGGGACTAACATTCTTTGTCTTTAAATGATCTCTAAATATCTTTTGGGCTCAAAATCTCTGTGATACTCTGATCCTATTTTTTTTTCTGATCCTATTTTATCATTGTAGGGATACCATATATAGGAAGATAAGGAGATTTAATATATGTATCTCTGGGTGGGTGGAAAGATGAATGTGGGTGTATATATACACATACATTTAAATATACAGATATATATTTATTTATATATGTGTGTGTGTGTATACATACACATGTAGTTATTTTTATGCATATGTATGTAGGTAGAGTGACACCACAGATTCTTCTGGTCACAATTTTGTTTTGCAAACATGAAACATTTTGGCTTGCTAAAATGACAGTAAATCATCTATCTTCTATTATTGAAGAGGTAAGCGCCTCTTTTTTAAAAAGATTTTATTCATTTATTTGAGAGGGAGAGAACGCAAGCCGGGGAGAGGGAAGAGCAGACTCCCCACCAAGCAGAGATCATGGCCTCAGCTGAAGGCAGATGCCTAACTGACTGAGCCACCTAGGCACCCCGAGGTAAGGCCTCTTAGCAAATAAGACTTGAAACAGACTTTAGATTATGAGAAATGCTATTAAACTAATTCACAAATATGCACATGCATGTATTGTGAAAATGCTTCTTAGTGGAAACAAATATAAAGGGTGAATAATAAAAGTATCATGAATATATCCACAAAGAATTCTAATATTGAAAATGTACTCAGCACTGTGAACTGAGTCCAACTTTGATAAAATAATAACTTGTACTTTTGTTATGTAGTATACATAATTAAACATAGTACTGGAAGTCCTAGCCACATCAATGAGACAAGAGAAAGAAATAAAAGTCATCTAAGTTGGCAAAGGAGAAGTAAAAAGTTTCACTATTTACAGATTACATGATACTCTGTAGAAAACTCAAAAAACTCCAACATAAACAGTGCTAGAGCTGATGACCAAATTCACTAAAGTTGCAGGATATTAAATCAATGTACAGAAATCTGTTGCATTTCTATACACCAATAAAGCAAAAGAAAGAGACATTAAGCAATCAATCCTATTTATAATTGCACAAAACAATAAGATACTAGGAATAAACCTAACCAAAGAGCTGAAAGACCTGCACTCTGAAAAGTATCAAACACTGATGAAAGAGATTGAAGATGACACAAAGAAATGGAAAAAATTTTCATGCTCATGGATTGGAAGAACAAATATTTTTGAAATGTATATCTACTCAAGCAATCTGCATGTTTTACTACATTTTTAAAAATATATTTATTTATTTATTCATGATAGACAGAGAGAGAGAGAGGCACAGACACAGGCAGAGGGAGAAGCAGGCTCCATGGGACTCCAGGATCCTGGGACTCCAGGATCACGCCCTGGGCCAAAGGCAGGTGCTAAACCGCTGAGCCACCCAGGGATCCCCACAATCTACACGTTTAATGCAATCCCTATCAAACTACCAACAGCATTTTTCACAGAACTAGAACAAACAATCCTAACATTTGTATGAAACCACAAAGGACCCCAAATAGCCAGAGCGATCTCAGAAAAGAAAAACAAAGCTGGAGGTATCACAATTCCAGACTTCAAGTTATATTGCAAAGCTGTAGTGATCAAGACAGTATGGTACTGGCACAAAAACCCATATATCAATGGAACAGAATAGAAAAACCAGAAATGAACTCACAACTATGTGGTCAACTAATCTTCGACAAAGCAAGAAAGAAAACTGAATAATCCAATAAAAAAAATAGGCAGAGGACATGAATAGACATTTTTCTAAAGAAGACAACGGATGGCTAACAGATACATGAAAAGATGATCAACATCACTGATCATGCGGTATATACAAATCAAATATACAAGAAAATATCACCTCACACTTGTCAGAATGGCTAAAATCAACAATATAAGAAATAACAGGTGTTGGTGAGGATGTGGACAAAGGGGAACCCTCTTGCACTGTTGGTGGGAATGCAAATGCTGAGGTCACTGTGAGAAACAGTATGGAGTTTCCTTAAAATGTTAAAATAGAACTACCCTATGATCCAGCAATTGCATTACTAGGTATTTACCCAAATACAAAAACACTAATTCAAAGGGATACATGCACTCCTATGTTTATAGGCATTATCTACAATAGTCAGATTATGGAAACAGCCCAAGTGTCCATTATCTGATGAATGGATAATGAGAAGTGGTATTTATTTATATACAATAGAGTATTATTCAGCCATCTAAAATAATTAAATCTTGCTGTTTGCAATGACGTGGATGCAGCTAGAGAGTATTATGCTAAGTGAGATAAGTCACTCAGAGAAAGACAAATACTGTATGATTTCACTTCTATGTGGAATTTAAGAAACAAATGAGTTGGAGGGTGTAGAAATTTATAGAGAGGTAAACCAAGGGAGTCTCTTAGCTATAGAGAACAAAATGGTTACCAGAGGGGAGGTTGGTTGGGGCAGAAAGATGAAATAGGTGATGGGGATTCAGGAGTTCACTTGTGATGAGCACTGGGTGTTGTATGGAAGTGGTGAATCAGTATATTGTACACCTGAAATTAATATTACACTTTATGTTAACTAACTGGAATTTTAACAAAAACTTAAAAAAAAAGGAGGTACAAGTGATTGGAAAGAGGATATTGGGAAAGAAATCATGATTTAAGATGATCATTTTTTAAATCTAGTATATTTTGAGGATTGCTATAGAAGAAAAAGCTGTTAAATACTTTGAACATTTGAAAGTATATTTTCATTAACTCATGAGCTAAAATATGGTGGTAGCTCCATAGCTGCTCATCTTTCACATTTTTCTTAAGTTCCAACTTCTTGCTGTTGAAATTGTTTCTGAAGCTAACTTTATTATCTTTTAGATTCTACTGAAATTAATTATGGTGATTTACCACTAAGCACTTCAAGATGTATTAAGTTATTTAGGCATCCATAATAAATTTGAGAGAGAATGTAGCACACTTTTAGCATGGAGATGCATTTTAAAAAGCACAGCTAGCTGTCCAAATCAATTTAGAAAAAAATCCTAATTTTAACCATTTCTTATTAAAAAAAAACACTAAAGGGAACTTAGTTCCCTTAAAAATTAACATTCTGAGTATCCTAGGGTGGCTTAGTGGTTTAGCGCCTGCCTTTGGCCCGGGGCGTGATCCTGGAGACTCAAGATCGAGTCTCACATCAGGTTCCCGGCATGGAGTCTCCTTCTCCCTCTGCCTCTGTCTCTTCTGCCTCTCTCTCTCTCTGTCTTTCATGAATGAATAAATTTAAAAAAATCTTTAAAAAAATGAACATTCTTCAGATCTCTATCCCCCTACCCAATTTTCTTTTATTCCACAGTATTGCAGAATTTCTCACACAGAACTCCCCAATTATATCCAGCAATATTACCTTGGCTTTTCCCCTGTTCTTTACTACAAGCTTTTTATTATTTTCTTAGGAAGATAGTCTTCATGTCTCTCCTCCCAAGCATATAATTTATATTTCAGAAGGAAGAGAGGATAAACTAGATCAGAAATGACACAATTTTGGGGTAAGTTTGGGAAGTCCAAACACTTCGACATTAATTCTGTTCATGTACTATAAAGTGCAATGATTATCTTATACTATATTTTGGCCTTATCTAATACATTTTAATTTCACTTAGAACACAGACTATGAATTTTGTAACCCCCTCAGTGTCCATCACCCAGTCACCCCAAACCCCGCCCACCTCCCCTTCCACTACCCTTGTTTGTTGCCCAGAGTTAGGTGTCTCATGTTTTGTCACCCTCACTGATATTTTCACTCATTTTCTCTCCTTTCCCCTTTATTCCCTTTCACTAATTTTTATTTTCCCTGTATGAATGAGACCATATAATGTTTGTCCTTCTCTGATTGACTTACTTCACTCAGCTATGCTGAGTGAAGTATTACCCTCCAGTTCCATCCACGTCGAAGACAATGGTGGGTATTCGTCGTTTCTAATGGCTGAGTAATATTCGATTGTATATATAGACCACATCTTCTTTATCCATTCATCTGTCGATGGACACCGAGGCTCCTTCCACAGTGTGGCTATTGTGGACATTGCTGCTATAAACATTGGGGTGCAGGTGTTCCGGCGTTTCACTGCATCTGTATCTTTGGGGTAAATCCCCAGCAGTGCAATTGCTGGGTCGTAGGGCAGGTCTATTTTTAACTCTTTGAGGAACCTCCACACAGTTTTCCAGAGTGGCTGCACCAGTTCACATTCCCACCAACAGTTCAAGAGGGTTCCCCTTTCTCCACATCCACTTCAACATTTCTTGTTTCCTGTCTTGTTTAATTTCCCCATTCTCACTGGTGTGAGGTGGGATCTCATTGTAGTTTTGATTTGTATTTCCCTGATGGCCAGTGATACGGAGCACTTTCTCATGTGCTTGTTGGCCATGTCTATGTCTTCCTCTGTGAAATTTCTGTTCATGTCTTTTGCCCATTTCATGATGGGATTGCTTGTTTCTTTGGTGTTGAGTTTAAGTTCTTTATAGATCTTGGATACTAGCCCTTTATCTGATACGTCATTTGCAAAAATCTTCTCCCATTCTGTAGGTTGTCTTTTAGTTTTGTTGACTGTATCCTTTGCTGTGCAAAAGCTTCTTATCTTGGTGAAGTCCCAATAGTTCATTTTTGCTTTTGTTTCCCTTGCCTTCATCGATATATCTTGCAAGAATTTGCTGTGGCCATGTTCAAAAGGATGTTGCTTGTGTTCTCTAGGATTTTGATGGAATCTTGTCTCACATTTAGATCTTTCATCCATTTTGAGTTTATCTTTGTGTATGGTGTAAGAGAATGGTCTAGTTTCATTCTTCTGCATGTGGATGGCCAATTCTCCCAGCACCATTTATTGAAGAGACTCTTTTTTCCAGTGGATAGTATTTCCTGCTTTGTCGAATATTAGTTGACCATAAAGTTGAGGGTCCACTGGATTCTAGATTCTCTATTTTCTTCCATTGATCTATGTATCTGCTTTTGTGCCAGTACCACACTGTCTTGTTGACCACAGCTCTATAGTACAACCTGAAATCTGACATTGTGATGCCCCCAGATATGGTTTTCTTTTTTAATATTTCCCTGGGTATTTGGGGTCTTTTCTGATTCCACACAAATCTTAAGATGATTTGTTCCAACTCTCTGAAGGAATTCCGTGGTATTTTGATAGGGATTGCGCTGAACATGTAAATTTCCCTGGCTAGCATAAACATTTTCACAATATTAACTCTTCCAATCCATGAGCATGGAATGTTTTTGCATCTCTTTGTGTCTTCCTCAATTTCTTTCAGAAGTTTTATGTAGTTTTTAGAGTATAGATCCTATACTCTTTGGTTAGGTTTATTCCTAGGTATCTTATGATTTTGGGTGCAATTGTCATTGGGATTGACTCCTTAAATTCTCTTTGTTCAGTATCATTGTTAGTGTATAGAAATGCCACTGATTTCTGGGCATTGATTTTGTATCCTGCCACACTGCAAATTGCTGTATGAGTTCGAGAAATCTTCAGGAGGAGTCTTTTGGGTTTTCTATGTACAATATCATGTCATCTGTGAAGAGAGAGGGTTTGACTTCTTCTTTGCCAGTTTGAATACATTTATTTCTTTTTGTTGCCTGATTGCTGAGGCTAGGACTTCTAGTGCTATATTAAATACCAGTGGCAAGAGTGGACATCCCTATCGTGTTCCTCACCTTAGGGGAAAGGCTTCCAGTGTTTCTCCATTGAGAATGATAATTGCTGTGGGCTTTTTGTAGATGGATTTTAAGATGCTGAGGAATATTCCCTCTATCCCTACACTCTGACGAGTTTTGATCAGGAATGGATGCTGTATTTTGTCAAATGCTTTCTCTGCATCTATTGAGAGGATCATATGGTTCTTGTTTTTTCATTGTTGATATTATCTATCTCACTGATTGCTTTACGAGTGTTGAACCAGCCTTGCATCCTAGGGATAAATCCCACTTGGTCATGGTGAATAATGATTTAGTGATTTAGTTCTAGTTTAAAAGCATTATGGTCTGAAAATATGCAGGGGACAATCCCAATCTTTTGGTATTGGTTAAGACCTGATTTGTGGCACACGATGTGGTCTATTCTGGAGAAAGTGCCATGTGCACTTGAGAAGAATGTGTATTCAATTGCGTTTGGATGTAAAGTTCTGTTAATATCTGTGAAATCCATCTGGCCAGTGTATCATTTAAGGCTCTTGTTTCTTTGGAGATGTTGTGCTTAGCAGATCTATCAATTGTAGAAAGCGCCATGTTCAAGTCTCCCATTATAAGTGTATTATTATCTAAGTATGTCTTAACTTTGGTTATTAATTGCTCGATATACTTGGCTGCTCCCACATTACAGGCATAAATATTCATGATGGTTAGGTCCTCTTGTTGGATAGATCCTTTAAGTATTTAATAGTGTCCCTCTTCATCTCTTATTACAGTCTTTGGGATAAGCTTTAATTTAACTGATATGAGGAAGGCTACCCCTGCTTTCTTTTGAGGACCCCTTGAATGGTAAATGGTTCTCCAACCTTTTATTTTCAGTCTGTAGGTGTCCTTATGTATAAAATGAGTCTCTTGTAGACAGCAAATAGATGTGTCTGCTTTTTATCCAGTCTGAAACCCTGTGCCTTTATATGGGATCATTAAGCTCATTCACGTTCACAGTTACTATTGAAAGATATGAATTTAGTGTCATCATAATACCTATTCAGTCCCTGTTTTTGTGGATTGTTTCCTTGGACTTCCTCTTTTTTTTTTTTTTCCAGAGTCCCCCTTTATATTTCTTGCAGAGCTGGTTTGGTGGTCACATATTCTTTCAGTTTCTGCCTATCTTGGAAGCTCTTTATCTCTCCGTCTATTCTGAATGAGAGCCTTGCTGGATAGAGTATTCTTGGCTGCATATTCTTCTCATTTAGGACCCTGAATATATCCTGCCAGCCCTTTCTGGCCTGCCAGGTCTCTGTGGAGAGATCTGCTATTAACCTTTCTCCCCATAGAGGTTAGTGATTTCTTGTCTCTTGCTGCTTTAAGGATCTTCTCTTTATCTTTGGAATTTGCAAGTTTCACTATGAAATGTCTGGGTGTTGAACGGTTTTTATTGATTTTAGTGGGGTGGTGTCTCTCTATCTCCTGGATCTGAATGCCTCTTTCCCTCCCCAAGTTAGGGAAGTTCTCAGCTATGATTTATTCAAATACACTTTCTGGTTCTCTGTCCCTTTCAGAGCCCTCTGGAACCCCAATTAAACGTATATTTTTCCTTCTGAGACTGTCACTTATTTCCCTTAACCTTTCCTCATGATCTTTATTTGTTTTTCTCTTTTTTCCTTAGATTCCTTCCTTGCCATCAACTTGTCTTCTTTGTCATTCACTCATTCTTCTACCTCATTAACCCTCATCATTGGGACCTCCAGTTTGGATTACATTTTATTTAATTGATTTTTAATTTTGGTCTGATTATATCTAAATTCTGCAGTCATGAAGTCTCTTGAATCCTTTATGCTTTTTTCCAGAGCCACCAGTAGCTTTATAGTTGCGCTTCTGAATTGGCTTTCTGACATCAAATTGTAATCCATATTCTGTAATTCTGTGGGAGATTGTACTATTTCTGATTTTCTTTTGTGGTGAGTTCTTCCTTCTAGTCATTTTGCTCAGTGCTAGTGGCTGAAACCCTGAAAGGAAGGAAAGTTCTACTGGAAAAAAGAAGGAAAAAGGGAAGAAAGAAAAGGGGATGAAAGAAACAAACAAAAAACAAAAAAACAAGAGGGGTATCCTCTGATTCTAAATACTGTAAGTCCCTGGACCTCCCCTGGAGCTTTCTAGCGCTGCTTGGTCAAGAACTCACTCTTCCCCTGTCCTTCCAGCTGTTCTTCTGGGGGAGGGGCCTGCTGTACTGATTCTCAGGTGTGTACACCTGGGGGAGCTTCCCCGCCCCCCTCCCCGCCAGGTGCACGGTTCAGTGGGAGCTGTTTATCCTGTGAAGCCCCTGCTCCCTAGTGGCCCTGCTCAGTCCAGGCACAAGGTGATACCAGGAGGAACAGCAACAGTGGCGGCTGCCAGCTCTCCAGCCCTAGTGTCAGGTCCCGCCCTAACGACCATAGTCTCGCAGTCCACAGGAGCCTGGATGCTCCGGTGCGGGGAGCGGAGATCTGCACAGCTCGGGGTGCCCGGGAGCAGGAGCGTCCTTGCCCTGTGTCCTCCCAGTCTCCGCCTGTCCTGGGGTGAGCACAGGATCCTGGGCTGTGTCCCCCAGCACCCTGGGCTCTGGGGTCTGCGCCGCTGGTATCCGGCTCCCAGGCTGTGCAGCCCCCTGTGCACGGAGCCACTGCCTGAGCTTCTCCTGGGACCCTGCCGTCCGTGAGCTGCAGCCATTTAGGGAGCTCGGCCCGCGGCATTTGGCGCGCTCTCCCCTGGGGCACAGTTCCTGTGTTATTGACCCCAGGAACCCGGGGGCTCCACTGCCCCTCCTGGGGTCCTGCCCATATTCTCTGCGAGCGCCTTTCCGTCTGAGAAGGTTGGTAAAGTTCCTGCTTCTCTGGGCCTGGGATTTCCTGTCCTGGGGACACTCTCCGCCCCCCTTAGCCCGGCTCCTCGCGGGGGACCCTCCCTCTTGGATGCTTTTTTTATTTATTCTTTTTTTCCCCCGTCTTCCTACTTTGATAGAAGTGCGAACTCTTCTCACTAGCATTCCAGCTGTTCTCTCTTTAAATCTCAAGCCAAATCTGTAGGTTTTCAAGATGATTTGAAAGTTATCTAGTTAAATTGGTGGGGACAGGTGACTTGGGGACCTTACTCTTCTGCAATCTTAAGAGTATCTTACTTCTCACTTAGATGATTGAATATGAAGCAAAATTCTGCAATGAGAGATGGCTTGGATTATTTCACATAATTATGTTGTTAGTATCCTGCCTCTTGCTCAGTAACATTCTAGCCATATTGTTCATGTTAAAAGGAAGGGTCTCTAACTTTCTGTTCTGTCATCTGCCAAAATGTTCTGGTTTTCCTCTAGCTCCACAGCAGTACTATGAACCCCTGATGTTCTTCCCTAGGTCCCCTTGAAGCCAAGGATAGACAGATTTGGTTTCCATTATTTGCTACCAGAAGCATCCTAACACATACACTTTTTATAAAAAATACTCTACTAATTTGGTACCTCCTCAGAGCTATTGCTTAGGGCTGTACACAATTCTGGAAAGTACTGTTCACATTGCCAGTATTATGAATGGCACTTTTTGGAGTTGTGCAGTGCTGAAACTTTGTAGCTGTAAAAGATTGCCTTGTATCTGTTTATCTTTCCAGCTCTCCTTCAATTGTCTTACATTCATGCTCTACAATTGAGTCAATTCCAACTACTTCTACTATCCAGACAGGCTGTGGTATGACTTGGTCTTTTTGTGATCACTTTCTTCTCAGGGTCAAATGCAGACACCTCATAGTTTGTTCATCTGACAAAGTCCTATTCATCCTTTAATATTCTTCTCAGATATCACCTCTACTGTAAAACTTTTCCTGTCATGTCATTTTCCTGCCACCTTACCCTAGGCATTCATAGTAAATGACTTCATCAAATGTAAGTATAGCACTTTGTACACATTTCTATCAAGTCCTCTCATGTTTTATGTTAGTCTTCTGTACTAACCTGCATGCACTGTGAGCAAAAAAGCTTGTCTAATTGTGGCCTAGTAGAGGATACCCTAGAATATAGCAGATGCTTAAACGGCTGTCTCTTTCTGTATTGATTATGTTCTTTAACACTCATAATTCACTGAATGACTCAAATTATTTACTACATAGAGTTTTCAATCTTCCATTATCACATATATCCAATGCACCAATAGTCACTTTTAAAAAAAATTATTTATTAATAAGAGACACATGGAGAGAGGCAGAGACATAGGCAGAGGGAGAAACAGGCTCCCTGTGGGGAGCCCGAGGCAGGACTCAATCCCAGGACCCCAGGATCACAACCTGAGCCAAAGGCATATGCTCAACCACTGAGCCACCCAGGTGCCCATAGTCACTTCTTTCTACCACTTACCAGCGTCAAGTAAAAAAATCCCAACTTAGTAAGGAAAGACTAGATTTGAAAAGATAATTGCAAGGAGGGATCTTTTGCAATGGAAGGAGAGAACTTTGCCAAAGGGAAAGCATAGTGATCATAAGATCTGCAAGTTTCTCAAAGATTAAGCCAAAAGGGGTTTTCTTTTATTGAGAAGAGTAAACAAGGTTAGAAAGAAGAGGGTATGGGTAAGTTGGACAAAAGAGTGGCTTGATCGGATAATAGATCAGAGAATATTTTACCCAGCCTGTTCTCAGGAGAGATATGACTAAAGTTTGATTAACAAACATTTTGTCCCAGTTGATTAGAAGGAACAACAGTTCAGCTGATAATTTATGAGGCAAAAAAGAGGAATTTGGAGGATCATCATCTGGCCTTGCTATAGATAAACAAGAGGAGACATCTGTGAGTCTTATTAAGTCAAATGTGGAAGGGTGGTTCTTTGCAGTAAGCTATTTTCCATAGCACATAGGACAGCGGGATATTTTAACTTTTACTGTTTTCCAGGATTACAGGTCTCAGGTAAAATTCAACATTGTCATCAATGATAAAGTTTTCAGTATCAAAGGACAAAATTAGATTTACATAAAACTTAATGTTCTTTTCTAGTGGTCATCAGAAAGCCAGTAATGTGTCCACTTGCTAAATTCAGCTACTTTTTATCTTAGGAAGTTTTATCTTCCTAAGATTAAATAAGTCAAGGACATTTTGATAAAAAACAAAATATTGCTTTTCTGTGTAAATCAGAGTATGGGCTGAGTATCAGAGAATTATCAAATTCCTTTCAAGCTAAAGTCACCTTCATTCACTTGATAAGACTGTAGAGGGCACAATTATACTGGAACAAAACTGGAATGAAAGACTGAGAACTTTATTTAGTCTTGAATGAAAGACTAGGTAATAACCTGAATTTGGGCCGTCAGTGATTCATATCTGCCTTTCAGAACAAAGATTTTTCTTATCTTTTCAAAAGAAGGTTTTCTTATTCGTCACTCTGCTTTCTTATTAATTAATCCTAATTGCATTTCATGTGGGAAATGTGTTTGAAGAGGTGGAATTATAAATGAGTCCTGCATTATTGTTATATTCCCCTGCACTAAAACGTCATTGTAAGGCTAGGGCAAGGAAGTAAAAGATAATAGATAAAGAGAAAACTGCTGGAAAAATGAGCAAGCCGTGTAAAAAAACAAGTGACAGGTTTCTGTTACTCTCTGGAAATAGCATATATTAGTGGAAAGATTAGGTATTAGTTGGGATATCCACAAGCTATTTGAAGCACAGCTTTTACAAAGCTAAGTAAAGTTTTCTCTAATCATCAGCTCATTAGTGGTCTCAAAATCCTTTATTGTTTTGGATGCCATTATTACCAAACTGAAGGCCGGTCTTTTTCCTAATAGTTTGGCTCTTTCCCTTGAGCCATGTATTAAGTATTAAGTATGTATTAAGCAAGTGGCATATATGCACTGCTTATATTTTCTCCTCACCCTGTTTTCATTTCATATTCCACCAAGTTTTTATTTCCATCAGTAAAGACTCTATGATTCCCCAACTCACAGGTTTTTCTTTTGTCCCATTTATTTTAAAATCTCAACTGCCTTTGATAATTTTCTGTCCACAGTTGCCTATCTTTTCCCTTGAACTGTGACTGTATACTACCTTGTTATTCTTATGCATTTGACAAATCAGTTTGTTACCTTGTGTGCTTTTTTTTGGACTCTTCCCATTATGTTATTTTGAGAATTCTGCAAACTTCAATATTTTGCCTGCTGGCTCTTCTTCTCCATCATAGTATTTATTCAATTTTATGCTTCCAACTAAAACTTGCCACTGGATTGGATATTACCTCAATGGCAAATGACTCTCACTAAAGTTTGTTTTATATTGCTCACTGCTTTGTAAATATTTACAAATGGATGTATTGCTTTTCTTTCAAAGAGTGCTATTCAAAATAACTTTTTCTCTAAAACTCATCCCCCTTTCTGATTTTTTATCTTTCTACCTCTGCTGTAATCTTTAGATATAAAAACTTATTTGAGTATATTTTTAAAAGATTTTATTTATTTATTCATAAGATACACACACACACACACACAGAGAGAGAGAGAGAGAGAGAGAGAGAGGCAGAGACGCAGGCAGAGGGAGAAGCAGGCTCCATGCAGGGAGCCTAATGTGGGACTCGATCCTGGGACCCCAGGATCACGCCCTGGACCGAAGGCAGGCGCTAAACTGCTGAGACACCCAGGGATCCCCTTATTTGAATATCTTTCAACTTATTCTTTACTCTGCAGGCTCATTGCTACCTTCTTAAGCCATGCCCTTAAGTCCAAGTGACTACTGTAGTCTGAATTCATTAGAATGTTCAAGAAGGCAGACTTCTTTTATATTTAAGTGTAATTAACATACAGTGCTATATTAGTTCCAGGTGTACAGTATAATGATTTAGTGATAGTCTATATTACTTAGTGCTCATCATAATAAGTATACTCTTAATCCCCTTTACCTATTTCACCCATCTTCCCACCAACCTTCCCTCTGGCAACCACCAATTTATTCTCTATATTTAAGAGTCAGTATTCTTGTTTGTCTCTTTTCCCTTGTTCATTTGTTTTACTTCTTAAATTCCATATATGAGTGACTGACTTATTTCACATAGCATTATGTCCTCTATGTCCATCATTGTTGTTGCTAATTCTTTTTTTATAGCTGAGTAATATTTCATTGTATTGAATATATACACACATACACACACATTTATAAATATGTGAATATTGAATTGAATACACACACACACACACACACACACACATATATATATATCATATAGCATGTCCTCTTTATCTATTCATCTATGGACACTGGTTTCTTCCATAATTTGACTGTTGTAAGTCACAGTGCATATATCTTTTCGAATTAGTATTTTTATTTTTATTTTTTGGTAAATATCTAGTAGTGGAATTACTGGATTGTATTCTATTTTTAATTTCTTGAGGAAGCTCTATACTGTTTCCACAGTGACTGCACCAGTTTGTATTCCCATCAATAGTGCGCAAGGATTCCTTTTACTCTGCATCTTCAACATTTGTTATTTCTTGTCTTTTTGATTTTAGCTGTTCTTATACATATAAAGTGATATCTAATTGTTCTTTTAATTTGCATTTCCCTGATGATTAGTAATGTCAAGCTTCTTTTCATGAGTCTGTTGGCCATCTGTATCTCTTCTTTGGAAAAATGTCTATTCATCTTTTCTGACGATTTTTAAATGGGATTATTTGTTTTTTTGGTATTGAGTTGTGGAACTATATATTTTGGACAATAACCCCTTCTTGGATACATCATTTGCAAATACCTTGTCCCATTCAATAGGTTGCCATTTTGTTTTGTTGATAGTTTCTTTTGCTGTGCAAAAGCTTTTCTTTTGGTGTAGTCCCAATAGTTTGTTTTTGCTTTTGTTTCACTTGCCAGAGGAGACAAATCTAGAAAAATGCTTCTATGGCTAATGTCAAAGGAATTACTGCCTATGTTTTCTTCTAGGAATTTTATGGTTTCAATTCTCAAATTTAGGCCTTTAATCCATTCTGAGCTTATGTTTGTGTATGGTGTTAAAAAGCGATCCAGTGTCATTTCTTTGCATGTAGCTGTCAGTTTTCTCAGCACCATTTGTTGAAGAGACTGTCTTTTTCCTATTGGATATTCTTGCCTCCTTTGTTGTGGATTAATTGACCTTACTGCATGAGTTTATTTCTAGACTTTCTATTCTTTTCCATGATCTATGTGACTATTTTTGTGACAATACCATACTGTTTTGATAACACAGCTTTGTAGTATCTCTTGGAATCTGGGATTGTGATACTTCCAGCTTTGATTTTCTTTTTCAAGATTTCTTTCCATGGCTATTCAGGGTCTTTTGTGGTTCCATATAAATTTTAGGATTATTTTTTTAATTTTGTAAAATATGCCATTGTTGTTTTGAGAGAAAGGCATTAAATCTGAAGATTGCTTTGTGTAGTATGGACATTTAAACGGTATTCGTTCCTCAAATGCATGAGTATGGGATATCTTTCCATTTGTTTGCATCATCTTCAGTTTCTTTCATTGGTATTTTATAGTTTTTGAAGTCCAAATCTTTCACCTCCTTGGTTAAGTTTATTCCTAGGTATTTGAAACTTTTTTAAAAAAGATTTTATTTATTTATGAGAGAGAGATTGAGAATAAGTGAGCAGGGGGAGGAAGAGAGGGAGAGGGGCAAGCAGACTCCATGCTGAGCATGGAGCCCAACATGGGGCTTGATATTAGGACCTTGAGATTATGATTTGAGCTGAAACCAAAGTTAGACACTTAACCAACTGAGCCACCCAGGTGCTGCCCTAAGTATTTTATTATTGTTTTTAGTGCAATTGTGGATGAGATTGTTTTCTCAATTTCTCCTTCTGCTACTTCATTATTAGTGCATAGAAATGCAATAGATTTCTCTATATTAATTTTGTATCCTGTAATTTTACTGAATTCATTTATTGGTTCTAGTAGATTTTGGTAGAGTCTTTAGAGTTTTCTAGATATAGTATCATGTCTTCTGCAAATAGTGAAAGTTTTACTTTTTCCTTATCAATTTGGAAGCCTTTTATTTCTTTTTCTTATCTGATTCCCGTGGTTAGAACTTATAAGTACTATGTTGAATAAAAGTGCTGATAGTGAACATCCTTGTCTTGTTAATGATCTTAGAGGAAAAGTCCTCAATTTGATTTGTTTTTTACCACTGAGTATGATGTTAGTTTTGGGTTTTTCATATATGGTCTTTATTATGTTGAGATAAGTTCCCTCTAAACCTGCTTTGCTGAGTGTTTTTTTTTTCATGAATGGATGTTGTATTTGTCAATTTTTTTTTTGCATCTATTGAGAGGATCATATAGTTCTTAACCTCTCTCTTGTTAATGTGATGTATCATGTTGATTGGTTTGCAAAATTGAACCTCCTTTTCAACCCAGGAATAAATCCCACTTGAGTGATTCTTTTAATGTATTGTTGGATTCAGTTTGCTTATACTTTGTTAAGAATTTTCGCACATATGTTCATCAGAGATATTGGCCTGTAGTTTTCTCTCATTTAATCCTCAAATCTATTTCCTAGTTCTTCAAAATGTTTTTTTAATAAATTTATTTTTTATTGGTGTTCAATTTACCAACATACAGAATAACACCCAGTGCTCATCCCGTCAAGTACCCCCCTCAGTGCCCGTCACCCATTCACCCCCACCCCCCGCCCTCCTCCCCTTCCACCACCCCTCGTTCATTTCCCAGAGTTAGGAGTCTTTATGTTCTGTCTCCCTTTCTGATATTTCCCACACATTTCTTCTCCCTTCCCTTATATTCCCTTTCACTATTATTTATATTCCCCAAATGAATGAGAACATACAATGTTTGTCCTTCTCCGATTGACTTACTTCACTCAGCATAATACCCTCCAGTTCCATCCACGTTGAAGCAAATGGTGGGTATTTGTCGTTTCTAATGGCTGAGTAATATTCCATTGTATACATAAACCACATCTTCTTTATCCATTCATCTTTCGATGGACACCAAGGCTCCTTCCACAGTTTGGCTATTGTGGACAGGCAACACCCTTTTTGAACTCAGCCAAAGCAACTTCTTGCAAGATACATCCACGAAGGCAAAAGAAACAAAAGCAAAAATGAACTATTGGGACTTCATCAAGATAAGAAGCTTTTGCACAGCAAAGGATACAGTCAACAAAACTAAAAGACAACCTACAGAATGGGAGAAGATTTTTGCAAATGACGTATCAGATAAAGGGCTAGCTTCCAAGATCTATAAAGAACTTATTAAACTCAACACCAAAGAAACAAACAATCCAATCATGAAATGGGCAAAAGACATGAAGAGAAATCTCACAGAGGAAGACATAGACATGGCCAACATGCACATGAGAAAATGCTCTGCATCACTTGCCATCAGGGAAATACAAATCAAAACCACAGTGAGATCCCACCTCATACCAGTGAGAATGGGGAAAATTAACACGGCAGGAAACCACAAATGTTGGAGAGGATGCAGAGAAAAGGGAACCCTCTTACACTGTTGGTGGGAATGTGAACTGGTGCAGCCACTCTGGAAAACTGTGTGGAGGTTCCTCAAAGAGTTAAAAATAGACCTGCCCTACGACCCAGCAATTGCACTGTTGGGGATTTACCCCAAAGATTCAGATGCAATGAAACACCGGGACACCTGCACCCCAATGTCTTCAAAATGTTTTGATGTTAATCCAGCTGTTTTCGAGGGACAGGGCAAGCTCGGAGTCCCTCTATTACACCACCATCTTAATTCCTCTTGTATATACTACATTTTCTTTATCCATTTGTATGTCATTGGAAATTTAGGTTGTTTTCCATATCAGGCTATTGTGAATAATGACTCAATGGACACATAAGTGCAGATATCTCTTTGAGATCTTTATTTCAAATATTTGAGTGTATACCCAGAAGTGGGATGGCTGGATCATGTGGTGACTTTATTTTTAATTTTTTGAAGATACCCCATACTGTTTCCATAGCAGGTGCACCATTTTGCATTCCCATCAACAGTGTACAAGAGTTCCATTTTCTTGACATCCTCATTAATGCATTAATGTCTTATCTTTTTCTTTTTTAAGGATTTTATTTCCTTATTTGAGAGTGAGTGAGAGAGGAGCACAAGCTGGAGGAGGGGAGGCAGAGGGAGAGGGAGAAGCAGACTCCCCATGGAGCAGGAGCTTGATATGGCCCTCAATCCCAAGACTCCAGGATCATGATCTGAGTCAAAGGCAGACACTTAACTGACTAAGCCACCCAGGTGCCCCTTATCTTTTTTTTTTTTTAATAATAACTATCCTCACATGTTTGAGATGACATCTCACAGTAGTTTAGATTTATGTTTCTCTGATGATTAGGGAGCTTGAGCACTTTTTAATATATCTGTTGGCCCTTTGTGTGTCTTTAGAGAAATGTCTATTCAGGTCTTTTGCCCATTTCTAAATCAGGCTATTTACTTTTTGGCTATTAAATCATAGGAATTCCTTATATGTTTTGGGTATTAACCCCTTGTCATGATTAGTATAGGTTGCCTTTCCAGTTTTTGGTTGTTTGCTTTGCTGTGTGGAAGCTGTTCAGTTTGATGTAGTTCCACTTCCCTGTATTTCCCTTTGTTGCCTGTGCTTTTGGTATCATATCCAAGAAACCATGCCAAGATGAATGCCAAGGAGCTTTTCTCCTATGGTTTCTTCTAGAAAACCTACAAGTCTTAAGTCTTAAGAACCTACAATTCTTTTTTTTTAAATTTTATTTGTTCATGAGAGACAGAGAGAGAGAGAGGCAGAGACACAGGCAGAGGGAAAAGCAGGCTCCATGCAGGGAGCCTGATGCGGGACTCGATCCCGGGACTCCAGGATCACGCCCTGGGCGGAAGGCAGGTGCTAAATCACTGAGCCACCCAGGGATCCCCAGAACCTAAAATTCTTAAGAGTTCTTAATTCTTTAATTAATTTTGAGTTTATTTCTGTGTATGATGCCAGAAGTGGTCCTATTTTATTTTTTCACATGTAGATATCCAGTTTTCCCAATACCATTTGTGAATTTTTTATTTTATTTTATTTTTAAAGATTTTATTTATTTATTCATGATAGACACAGAGAGAGAGAGAGAGGCGGAGAGAGAAACAGGCTCCATGCCAGGAGCCCAGTGCGGGACTCAATCCCGGGACTCTAGGATCGTGCCCTGGGCCAAGGGCAGGCGCAGGCTTGTGAATTCTGAGAAAGTTATGCACCTCACTGAAGGTATCCATTTTCTGATTTCAAAATATATTACAAAGTTACAATATTCAAAACAGTATGACACTGGCAAAAAATAAATTATCTTGAAGTCTCTTGGGATTTAGTGTCCATTAATGACCTCACTAGGGAAAAATAATATAAACCTGACATACATGTAGGACAGTGGAACAGAATAGAAAATCCAGAAGTAAACCTACACATATATATATAGTCAATTGATCTTTGACACAAGGGCGAAGAACATACAATGGGGAAAGGATAATCTCCCACTGCCTTTAGAAGCAATCATGCCATCCTATAGATTTGGAGTACTCATGATCTTCATACTTTTTAAGTGAGTTACTACTTGATTTTCCCTAGTCAGGTCATTAAGAAGCGGTAAATCCCAGAAGACGCCAAGGATAATTTTTAAAATTGCTTAGTCATTTTGTGCTATGGGAAACTTGAGTCTTGTCCCCTATTGCCAAATGGAGATTTATTGCCTTCAATTTCAAACAGGATAGATACATGATAGCAATTTTCCTTATTTCCTCAATGATCTATTGTCTCTGCTTCCTCCTGGTATTAATTTTTATATTAGAGCAACCATAACTTATTCTGGCTTAAGTAGAAAAAAAACTATTAAAAAGATATTGGGCAGTTTATGGAGTCTCTGGAATCGTTCAAGAATCAGTATTACAGTTTAAAACCTTAACATTATACCCAGGATTCACACTGTATAATTGGTATAGGAAATGACCTACTGCTAGATTTGCTGGGCAGAGACACTGCAGCTAAAACTACAAATATCAGTGATATGGAATGCTAAATATCGTCATATGAATCACTAATAAGCTTCTTCCAGGTGCTGAAAGTAGTTTCTGCTTTGCACTTCTAAAATAGATTTTAACCAGTATTTTCTCTTTGTAAATAGTTTTCAGTTCAGTCTCCAGAGGAGATATAACTGCTGGAGGCAAGGTCATATGCTAGCCCATAGCTTTAAGGAATGCTCAGGGATCAAGTAGCTGGCATTTTCAGTCTCTATGAGAGATAGATCCTTCCTCATAAAATGCAGATTTCCATAACTTATGTATGGTGTTCACATGCTGGATGACAAAAACAAAGAATGAGAACTATCTATTAAAGCTCATCCATAAAAAAATAAAAAAATAGAAAAAAATTTAAAAAGCTTACCCATGACTAAATACCACATAAGCCATTGTTTTCTCTGTAATATTTTAGAAAAAAATAGTAAGGAAGTTATATATGTATAGAAGGTATGTAGGCAGCCCGGGTGGCTCAGCGGTTTAGCACCACCTTCAGCCCAGGGCCTGATCCTGGAGACCTGGGATTGAGTCCCACATCGGGCTCCCTGCATGGAGCCTGCTTCTCCCTCTGCCTGTGTCTCTGCCTCTCTCTCTCTCTCTCTATCTCTCTCATGAATAAATAAATAAAATCTTTTTTAAAAAAAGAAGGTATGTGTGTTCTTTTATAATTTCTGGCTTTATATGAAGTGGGCCTTTTTTATGGTTACTCTTTTAAATACATAATGGAGATTCTTCTAGTTATGAAGAGGAAAATTAAAGTATTTTTTTCTAGTTAAACTAAATGAAAGGTGAACATGAAAATTAACATCATCTCTAAGGCAGGAACTTAAAATCATACTTCTTGATCAGTGGTGTAGTCAGTTCTTGGCTTTACTAATTATTAATGGAAAATAAGTATTCTAGACACTACTGCAAATAAATATTTCAGAATATGTCTGACTACTCCTGGTAGAGTAAAAATTTTTTATAAGTAATGTATAAGAACAGAATTCTTCCAACAAAACTTCTAATTGTGAATTCTCATATACTATAATCAGTATTTAGTTAGTGTTAAGTGGAAACCCGGATTAGAATAGTAATTTGTTATAGAGTTGGTGGTAAGAAAATTATTTTTTTTTTGTTTTTTAGTATAGGATCCTAATTTTATGTGTAAGATATGTTTTTCTTTTTTTTAATTTAAATTCAATTAGCCAACATATATGACATCATTAGTATCAGATGTAGTTTTCAATAATTCATCAGTTGTGTATAACACCCAATGCTCATCACATCACATACCCTCCTTAATGCCCATTGCCCAGTTACCCCATCTCCCCACCCACATCCCCTTCAGCAACCCTCAGTTTGTTTCCCAGAGTTAAGTGTCTCTCATGGTTTGTTTCCCTCTCTGATTTTTTCCTATTCAATATTCTCTCCCTTCTCTTATGGTTCTTTGCACTAGTTCTTATATTCCACATATGAGTGAAACCATATGATAATTGTCTTTCTCTGATTGACTTATTTCACTTAGCATAATACCCTTTAGTTTCATCCACATTGGTGTAAATGGTAGATATTCATTCTTTCTGATGGCTGAGTCATATTCCATTATATATATGAATATATATATATATATACCTTTATACATTCATCTGTTGAAGGACATCTCTGCTCTTTCCACAGTTTGGCTATTGTGAACATTGCTTTTATGAACATTGGGGTGTAGATGCCTCTTTGTTTCACTACATCTATTTTTAAGGGACTGCTCATCTGGCTAAATAAGTGAGCTAATTAAAAGCAGGAAATTTGGGGCACCTGGCTGGTTGAGTTGGAAGAATATGTGACTCTTGACCTCAGGGTTTTGAGTTCAAGCCCCATGTTGGGTGTGGAGCCTAGACTTAAGAAACAAAGAAATAGGAAATTTATGAAGAGTAGCACCATGGTACCCTTAGAATCAGATGGATATAAATTCAAATTATTAATGATAATTTTTGAAAACCTACCACATCCAAGTATGTGTCTTTTACATTTTCCCTGGGAAGTCAATTTTCATCATCTAAAAAATAATATAAAAAACACTTAACAAAAGTTTTGTATTTTTTTTGAGTTCGATTTGTCAACATATAGTATAACACCCAGTGCTCATCCCGTGAAGAGCAAAATCCCAAGAGCAAAAAAAATTTTAAGGGCAAGACCCCAAAAGATGAAAACATTTCCAAATGAACAAAACTCAGTAATATTTATGGAAATAAAAATATTTATCACAACCATGAAGTAAAATTAATAATTTATGGCATCCAACCAAAGATTACCAGGCAGGAAATGATGAGAACAATCACTTGAAAGTGGCCCGGGACTGGGGTGCCTGGTGGCTCAGTCAGTTAAGCCCCAACTCTTGATTTTACCTCAGGTCATGATCTCAGTGTCATGAGATTGAGCCCTGTGTCAGGCTCCATGCTGGGTGTGGAGCCTGCTTAAGATTGTCTCTCTCCTTCTGATCCTCTACCACCCACTCACATGCGCTCTCTCCCTAAAACAAAACAAAACAAGATAAAACAAAAAACAAAAGTGACCCAAGACTGACACAAATATTATAATTAGAAGACAAAGAAATCAAAATAGCTATTATAATTGTACCTCATGTGTTTAAAAAGTTACACAGAAATACGGAAAACATGAAAAAATTAACTTCTAGAGATGAAAGCTGCAGTGTTTGAGACTCAAATAAACAAATCACTGAATGGGATTAAGAGCAGTTTACCTCTGGAAGAATAAAATGTTTTTGGATAAGACATTATAGAAGTACCAACCCTTCAGTTCACTGTCATTTTCAGACAGTTCAAAAGAGGACTCAATGTTATATAACAGTAACCCAGGAAAAGAGTAGGAAGGGGTTTTTGCTAATAGTGGTTAAAGTGAGATATGGCTTGCACTTTGAGGGTCTCCTGGGATAAAAGAAGCAGGAATGAGGATGAACTATAAACTTTCCATGCTGAAACCACAGAGCAAACCCATCGCATACTATTAGAGTCTACTGACATCAGATGATCCTGACAAGATCAGCATCATATTCTGATGACCAATGAACAGCCAGTTATGCCATAATTAGAGGAGTAGAGTCTCCCCCTTTTCTCCCCTATCTTTTTCCGTTATAAATTCAAGTATATAATAGAATAGGGACTTAGAGAAGAGCATGTGACTACTTGGTATTGTTGCCTTAAACAAATATTCTCCAAATAATAAGAACAGCATAACAATAATTATACATGAAGTGTCTGTATATTTACTTAAATGAATTCTTTTTTTTAGGACAAAATATTTATCTAATTCAACTTTCCAGGGAGCGTGAAGATTTCTCATTATTGTCTAATTCATTTTCACTGTCCGTCTTGGATGATAAGTAGCAAGTTTGGCCACTTAGGCAGCTGACCAAGATCTAAAGAAGTAGACTAGGACTCAGATTTAGACTCTTAGCTTATGACTCCTGCACTGAGTATGCTGACATCATCTTCCTCACATGAATGACTTAGCAAATAGGGAAATGCCCCTCTGAATGGGAAATTTCTAATTTGTTGTGACCATGACTCAGTTTGAAAGAAACTAGTCATTCATCCCAGGCTTGGTGCTGAGCAAGTGGTGGAACAACAGCAAACTGCCTTCTACTTCTTAGTTCAAGAATATGATCTGAATGTCCCTGCAGAGTTCATTCAGTCCCCCTGTGGGTAATTTTCCTACATGGCAAGGTTATCTGCTCAAGTTTGAACAGCAGCCATGCTTGGAGACAGAGAACAAATCTCAGTATCAGGTGATCTGGCTTCTAGTCTCAGCCACACTAGCTGGCTGACCTTGGACACATTTACTTAATGTCTTTACATTTTCATTTTCTCCTCTAAGAAGGAGAGAGCTCAACACCTTGTAAGGATTTAATGATATGATGTAAGACAAAGAGTACCTCACAGTTCCTAAAGTATGCTTGTGGAATTGGGATCTGAATGCAGGGCCAGCATTAAGTATCCCATGTGGTGACAGGCCTGGGAAAATCTCCAAGCCCCCTGAATCTCCCCCATAGCTGGCCTGATATCTACTGGTACTTGAGGCAAGGTGGTGGTTTTCAAGATTTTAAATGAATTCTTAAAATTAGAGGAAACTGAAATGTTTTTGGTTAAGACTGGAATGGCATCAAATTCTTTCATGGCAGTTACTGAAAATTTTTAAACATTTTAATTTTTTTACTTTATCAAGTTTAAATTTCTCAATCAAACCAGGTATGATAACTAGGTCTCTGAAAAGGAGAATGCATTGTTTAGGAATTCATGATTCTCTTCCAATCTCAAGTAATTCATTGAATAATAGCGAGGATGGGGAAATTGAATAAAAAAGCTTTAGAGAAATTGATAAAAATTGTATAGGGGGCACTATATATATATATATTATGATTGATTTAAGAGGTTTTAAAGGGTTTCAATTTTGACTTTACTCACTTAAAAATATTTTCCACTGATTTTAGCACATAATCAAATATCGGGGTAGGATTTGTCTGTTCTTTATGGGCAGATATGAATTTACAAAATCTCAAGTAATCTAGGGAGGGTGGAGAATTTTAAAGAGAAGTTATACATTATGAGTAAAAAATGATTTTTTTTCTATAAGCAGGAGTGGGAGCTGGGCAAAAGGAGAATTATATGTCTAGAACCCTGGAGTTTGCAGAGATTTTCAGTAAGATTGAAGCATCAGAGATCAATGGATTCTGCTGCCATAGTAGGAAATCTGATATCATGATATCATAATATTGAAGTTCATAGGCTAATTAAATTGAGATGATGTCTTATTTTATTTTTTAAAGATTTTATTTTAAGTTAAACTCTGTACCCATTGTGGGGCTCAAATTTACAACACTGAGATAAAGGGTCATATGCTCTACTCACTGAGCCAGCCAGGCACCCCAAGGAGATATTTTAAAACACTGAGAAAAGGGATGCCTGGGTGGCTCAACAGTTAAGTGTCTGCCTTCGGCTCAGCGTATGATCTTGGAGACCTGAGATCGAATCCGAGGATCGAGCCCCACATCGAGCTCCCTGCATGGAGCCTGCTTCTCTCTCTGCCTATGTCTCTGCCTCTCTCTCTATGTCTCTCATGAATAAATAAATAAAATCTTTAAAAAAGATAAATAAAACGGTGAGAAAATTAGCCTGTGTGTATGTGTGTGTACGTGTATTATAAGACATTGAAGAAGAAACTATTTTTCATTAATTCACCATGTCCCAAATGCAGGATTCAGAAACTGGCATGGCATAGAGTCAGGGACTTTTTTGTGTATTAGATTTAAAGAAGGAGTGAATATCGTTTGAAACCCATAGGAAGACTAAATCTAAGAATACAAATTTTTTTTCCCAATGAGATTATTTTTTGTTGTTTTCCATTGAGAAAATGCCTCAGAGCAACACCTAAGTAAAACTCTAACCAGTGATTAATGGGGAGAGTGGCTATTTATAGCATTTCGAAGTATAGGTGTATGTAAATAATAAAATTGGGTTTGGGACTTAAGAGCTCTGAAAAGGCAAGGAAAATAACTGCTTTAAAGTCAAGATCACCTTAATGAAGTCAATTTGAAAATAATATTTAACAGGTGGGAGTTTTGACACACTCCAGTGAATAAGTACATCATATTGTTTATTGGCAAAGGGAAAATAATTAGTTATCTCATGAAGAAACCCATTTCTTACCAATTTTAAAAAACTAAAGATGTTGGGAGACCTCAGATGGTATCATAATTGATTCATCTAAAATCACTCCTACGTGGAATAAGTGGTTTGGAATTTACCATCTATTTGGTCTATTTTCTAGTGTGCTATCTTAAACTGCAGAGGTTAGAAAGTTTAAAAACAATCTCTGACACCCCTCAGCTTGGGATCTTGATATGAAAGAAGTTCCACAAAGTCAATGCTGGGTTACAGAGAAGTTTCAGGAATGAAATGCTGGGTCACAGAGAAAATATATCTTTAAGCCACAAAATAATAGAAGTGGTCAAATTAGTTTATATTTACAACAATAGTGGTGAGTCTCCTTGACCTATGTTATTATCACTTATTTAAATATTTCTCATCTAATAGGTGGGTAGTGGTACCTCCTTATGGTGTAAATTTTAGTTTTCATGATTACGGGTGAGATTACAGCCTATGTATAGTTATTGACTTTGGGGATTTGCGGTTTTGCAAAGGACACGTTGAAATTGTTTGCCTATTCTTTTCTATCAGGTTATCTGATTTTCTCATTTTGCTTTATAAGAGTTTTTTTCACTCTTTAAAAATTTTTTAAATGATTTTATTTTTTTATTCATGAGAGACACACAGAAAGAGGCAGAGACATAGGCAGAGGGAGAAGCAGGCTCCCTAGGAAGCCTGATGCCGGACTCGATCCCAGGACTCTGGGATCACAACCTGAGCGAAAGGCAAACCCTCAAACACTGAGCCACCCAGTTGCCCCTCTTCTCACTTTTTTTTTTAAATTTTTTTTAATTTTTATTTATTTATGATAGTCACAGAGAGATAGAGAGAGAGGCAGAGACACAGGCAGAGGGAGAAGCAGGCTCCATGCACCGGGAGCCCGACGTGGGATTCAATCCCGGGTCTCCAGGATCGCGCCCTGGGCCAAAGGCAGGCGCCAAACCGCTGCGCCACCCAGGGATCCCCCTCTTCTCACTTTTTAAATGATAGTGCTTCATTGGTTTTATATGTTGCGACAGTATTTTCAAACTCTGTGGCCTGACTTGTCTCTTAATTTTAATTATGCTTTCTTTTGGTGGAAAATATTACTTAATTTAATATGGGCAAATGCATTAATCTTTTGTTTTAAAACTTATACTTTCTTTATCCTAAAAACACCTTTCTACTTTGTGGCATAAAGATATCTGCCTATATTGTCTTTTAAAATATATTTGAACAGCCAGCGGAGCCTCCTGCTCGGTCCACTGAGTGGCTGCCTTTGACTCAGGTAGTGATCTCAGTGTCCCGGGATTGAGCCCTGGGTAGGGCTCCCTGCTCAGCCAGGAGTCTGCTTCTTCCTCTCCCTCTGCTCCTCCCCCTGCTTGTGCTCTCTCCTACTCACTCTCTCAAATAATAAAATCTTTAAAAAATATATATTTAAACATTCCACATTTAGGTCATTAATCCATTTGGAAATCATTTTGTTTATGGTATGATCCAATAACCATTTTAAGTATCATTTTCCATATGGATAGCTTACTGCTCAGCATTTTTTAATTGAAAGTTTATTTCTTTGTCAATCTGCTGTGATACCTCTGCTATACAGAGTGTGACAAGTGTGTGTATGTATATATAATATATATTATATGATTTTTGATTTTATTTTAACATATGTTTTGGTCTGTTTTTTGGGTCTCTATACTTTTGGTCTATCCATTGGTCTCTATATTAGTACTGCATTGTCTTATTTACTCTAGCTTTATAAGCTTTATAATAAATCTAAATATTCAGTAGAATGGGACCTCCCACATTTATCATATTCTTCAAGTACGTGGTGATTATTCTTGAGCTTTTGTAATTCTGTGTAAATATTCGAACATGCTCTTAAGGTCCACAAAAAAATCTTCGGTGCTTTTATTTAGATTTTGATTACTCTGTAAATTAAATTTTAGAGAATTAGCCTCTTTTCAATATTAATACATCCAATTTATAAACAGAATATATCTCTATTCATTTTTTATCTCTTCAAGGTCTTTGAGAAAGTATAATATTGTTTGTAAAGACTTTGCACATCTTGTTAGATTTATTACTACTTCAGCTTTGTTGCTATCTGAAAGGATTTATCTCTTTTTAGTATCACTTTTTGTTTGTTGCTATTATATAAAAATACAATTTATTTTTATTGATTTTTATCTAAAAATTCTATTAAACTCTCTTACAAATTCTAGCAATTTTCTGTACATTATTTTGTGGTTTTCGTTACACAACAATATCATATATGAATAGTGGGAGCTGTGTTATTTTCTTTTCAAATCCTTAGGCATTTTGATAATTCTATTTCTTGATTTCTGCAGTGGCTAAGATCTCCAGTGTAGTAATGTACAGAGATGGTCACAAAAGGCATCCTTGACTTGAGCCTGATCTTAAAATCAAATCTTTAATTATCTCAATATTATCTATGGTGTTGCTATATGATAGATAGCTACATTTCAATTAATAGTTAATATTTCTACTTTGGTAGATATTTGTTCTTTGTACTTTATTTTTTTTTTGTCTTGAGAAGACGCTCAAGTAGAATTGTCATTTTCATTAATCTTTTAAAAGAGCCAAATGTATGCTTTTTGATCTCTGTTGTTTATTTTCTATGTTATTAATTTCAGATCTTGTATTTATTATTTACTTCTGCTTTCTTTGGATATGTCTTTTGAAGCTAGTGCATTTTATGTAATATGTAATATGTTATATTTTATATGTTTATATGTTTATGTTATATGTAATTTTACACAGTCTGACACTTCTCTTTGTTTGGAGCAGTTAATCCATATACATTTAATGTAGTTACTGATTTCTTTGATTTAAATCTCCCCCTTTTTTCTTTCTATTTGTCTGGCCTATATTCTTTCATATTTTTCTTTTCCTTCCTTTAGATTCCTGGAATATTTACATCAGCCCATTTTTACTCTATTTCTTTTTAAGAGAGGAAGGAGGGAAGGAGCAGAGAGATGGAGAGAGAAAGAATCTTAAGCAGGCTCCATACTCAGCACAGAGCCTGAAGAAAGGCTCCATATGGGGCTTGATCTCACAGCCCTGAGATCATGACCTGAGCTGAAATCAAGAATCCGACACTTAACCAACTGAGTCACCAGGGCACCCCCATTTTTACTGTTAATTTTGAAGCTGTAAACTGTTTTCATTATTTAATGAGAAACTCAGTATTTACTAATCTGGAACTGAAAAAAAACTCACCTTGCTGGAAACCTGTAAATCAATACCTGCAGTCCATACCTATATAGGTATACTTGAAACATATCAAAAAATAATGAACTAAGTTTGCAATACAGAATTAAATAAATTGAGCTATGGGAGGAGGAATAATTAATAAAATAAATAGGGCAAACAGGAAATAAGCAATAGGAAGTAATAACAATCTCCAACTTGCAAGGTGCTTCACACTTAGCTATTTAAAAACAGTACAGGAGAATGATCAAGGCAATATGGTACTGACAAAGGATAGCCTTAGAGATCAATACAATAGAATTGAAAGTCCAGAAAGAAAACCACATACCTATGGTCAACTGATTTGTGTTAAGGGTGCCAATGCCATTCAGTGATGGAAAGAAAAATCTTATCAGCAAATGGTTCTGGGACAACTGGATAACCACAGGTGAAGGAATGAAATTGTACCTTTATTTTTCCACCATAAAACAAAATTAACTCAGAATGGATTATAGACTTAAAATGTTAGAGCTAACATATAAAACTCTTAGAATAGGGTGCCTGAGTGGCTCAGTCAATTAAATGCCTACCTTAGGCTCAGGTCATGATCCCAGGGTCCAGGGATTGAGTCCCATATTGGGCTACCTCCTCCTTTCCCTCCCCCATCCCCCCCTTGCTCATGCTTTCTCTCTCTCTCTCTCTCTCTCTCTCTCTCTCTCTCGCAAGTAAATAGATGGGATGAGCACTGGGTGTTATACTATATGTTGGCAAATCGAACTCAATAAAAAATTACATATCAAATAAATAAATAAAATCTTTTCAAAATAAAGCTGTTAGAATAAAACATAGGAGCAAATCTTCATGACTTTAGATTTGGGAAAGGATTCCTAGATATGATACAGAAAGCGTGAGCAACAAAATAAAAAATAATATGGATTTTGTCAACATTAATTTTTTAAAACATTTTATGTATTTGAGAGAGAGAGCATGAGCGGGGTGAGGGTAAGAAGGAGAGGCAGATTCCCCATTGAGCAGGGAGCCCAACGCAATGGGTTGGGACTTTGGGATCATGCCTCTAACTGAAGACAGATCATACAGATTCAAGGTAAGGGGGATGGCTTCTGCCAGTTATTTTTTTTATATATATACTATTCTATAGTGTCAAAACTTTTTATAAAGGGTACGTAGCAGGAATTTTTAATCAAAATAAAGATTCTCAGAATTTTATTGGTGTGATAAGCTCTACCCCTAACACTGAAGAAAAACTGGCAGAATTTATTTTTTTCCAGTTGGACTCATAGATCTCAGACACATACTGACTCTTTATGAATTCCTTTTTCCCAGCAAGACTTCCCCTGAAGTTTGTTTTAACCAACTTTCACCCATATGAATATGGACTCCATATCCAGGAAGGTCAGCATCCTCAGCATCAAATAGCTATGTACAAGCACCAGGCACTGGCACTATACATAACCACAATGATCTCGCAACAGGAAATGTATTTCTTTTTCCATGAGGCTCTCTAAACTAGTGATTTGCGGCTCTGTTGGAAATATCACTCTTCTTGCACAGGGTTAGCAACAGCATCACTAATATATAATAGAAAGGTTTTAAAGGTCATGGCAGATTACTTTTCTGTCAAACAGCCTCAGCTATGGACGAAAAATCAAAACAATGGTCTTTTATTCTCTTATAGGGGCTACTGATCTGACTCTGACCATATACAGTCTCATTCTGGAAATCTATTCTTTCTCTCTCTGGTTCATTTCATTTACCTCTCCCATTTATATTTTTCCCTGGTTCTACTTTACACTGTTTGGTTCTTTCTCTATCTTTTCTTATTTCCTTTTATGAGAATTTGGCTGAACTACAGCATTGAGTAAACTTTGAAAATACTGAGTATCAACACAAACATAAAAACATACCACTCATAGATTCAATCTTGTTGACTTTTTTTTTCATTTCTGAAGAGGGAAAGTTTGATAAGAAAAAAATTTACCCTTTTAAAGTCGCGTTCTTGTAGATCTGGATTGCAAAATGGAGGAAGAAAATGTTAATTTCTTTGGAAACAAGGATGCATTCATATATTTCTATTAAAATTTTATCTTATTGTGCCCTACAGAGAAGATGCAGACTTTGTAGGAATGTCATCTTCATGTCTGACAGTTGCCTTGGAGCTCTTCCTGAGAAGAACAGGTAGATGGTTTCCTTTTAATATGATTGAATGTGATTGATTTAAAGATGAACCATTGGCCAGAACCTCTTTCTGAGTTACCTCAAGGGTGAAAAAAAGGTGTTACAAACTGTCAGATTGATTTTATCAAGTAGAGGTCAGGGTAGCATCTGCTCTATCTACAGTTACTGGAGAGAATGCTTATATGTTTTGGAAAATCTAGAAGCTACTTACCCATTTTTTAAAAATGATACAATGACAATATCGGTTACTTCAAATTAAACTTCATGAAGTACAACATGAAAACTAATTATGTGCATTTGATGAAAAGCTATTTTTCCAATAATTTATTATAAGAAATTTAAAACATAATTGTTGAAATAATTTTAGTGAACCTTTATATATCTGTTATTTACATGCTGCAGTTAACAGTTTTCTGTACTTTATCACATATTTGCTCATGTACACATCTCTCTCCCCTTCGATCCATCCCTCTTACATTTTTGATATATTTCAAAGTCAATTACTGATGTCAGTATACTTTCCCCCAAATATCATTTAATTGTTAAGCTCTGAGAGTATCGTATTACATTCTGGATACCAGCCTTTGCCAGATACATATGTTTCATGAATATTTTCTTCAGTCTGTGACTTGCCCTTTCATTTTTAAATTGTGTCTTCAAAAGTGCAGAAATTTTATTTTATTTTTAACTTCTTTTTTAAAAAAGATTTTATTTATTTATGAGAGTAAGAGAGAGAGAGAGAGAGAGAGAGAGAGAGAGAAGCAGAGACACAGGCAGAAGGAGAAGCAGGCTCCATTCAGGGAGCCCAATGTGGGACTCAATTCCGGGACTCCAGAATCATGCCCTGGGCCAAAGGCAGGCGCTAAACTGCTGAGAACCCCAGGGAGCCCCCAAAATGCAGAAATTTTAAATTTTGACGTAGTTTAATTTATCATTTTTAAATAGTTACCGAAATGCTATTTTTAAACCTTATGATAAGACATGGTTTGAATTATAAATTGAAAAGCAGATAGTATGGGGATGTGATTTGGCACGTCATGTTGAATTTGGCACTCTGGTAGCTTGTGAATATTTTCAGTTTGTACTATTACTCTATGTATGAATTCATTATAATATATACTTATGTGATATATAAAGAATATTTAAGTTGTCAACATTTGCTATTTACCTACAAACTTGCCTTTTTCAATATTTTGAGAAATAGAGATATTTGCTTTCTTAACTAGCATAAGGCCTCTGTTGGAGGGTAGAGTACGAGAGAGGCTGATATAAAGAAAAAGGATGAGGGAGGGCAGATGAATAAGAAGGATGGAGAATCACAAAATAAGTGTGAGGACATGAGAGAAGAGGTCAAGGGAAAGAGCAATAATTATAAGGAATGGGAGATGGAAATACATCTCCTTTGGAAAAGGAGATGTATTAAAAATCTTTTGGAAGCCTAGCTGTATGATGCCCCTTACCTTTCAGAAAACTCAACATGATCTTCAGTGCTTTGTGAAGACTGGTTTCTGTGTTTGTATTATCATACTGAGGCTGTGATATGTTTGACACTCTAAATTTTTATGGAATTTATTTCCTGCTCTTTGACTTCTGTGTATCTTACTGACATAACACGAGCATTTCCTACCTTTTCTCATCACATCCAATCATCATAATCTCATCTATATAATGGAGTATCATAATGTTTTTGTTATTCTAGATTATGGGATATAATGTTATAGACATCAGGAGACTTGGCCTAGCACTCAAGTGAGAAAAAGTTTAAGCGTACTACTATCTCTGTCAGGTAAAAATGAAGTGCCTCATCACCCTTGCAATTATATGTGGAGTCGGAAAAACATTTGACAGATCAATAGCTGTCTGTCAGGAGTTTGAGATGTTTTGGTTTTCTCCAGGAAAAAATAAACAGAAACATAAAACCCAGCAGCTTTGATTAGAACTACCACCTCATTATTTTATGATAATCAGTGGTCATTGTTCATGATCCATTTGCCTTTTTCACAAGCCAAACAGATTACTTAAATGGGGTGGATAATGAACATTACCATCTGCATGGTTATCTTAGTCTCTGTAAATTCCTCAGATGTGTGTTATTGCCATTTTTTGGTATTTTCAGTTGGAGGGCCAATTCAAGCAGCTTCCACTTGGCCTTTCTATATATTTTTTTCAATTGTAGTAAATAAGCGTGACATAAACTTTACCATTTTTAAGTGTACCACTCAATGTCATTAAATACATTCACATTGTTGTGCAATCATCAGAACCACTCATCTCCAAAACTTTTTAATCTTCCCAAACTGAAATTCTACCCGTTAAAACAACAAGTTTCTATTCATCACTCCTCCCAATCTTTGGCAACCACCGTTCAGTTTTCTGTCTCTGTAAATTTGACTACTCTAGGTAGCTCACGGAAGTGGAGTTATAATATTTGTCCTTTTGGTTCTAGTTTATTTCACTTACCATAATTTTTCAAAGTTCATCCATGTTGGGACATGTGCCAGAATTTCTTATCTTTTTTAAGGGTGATTATGTTCTATTGTATGTATAGACTACATTTTGTTCATCTCTTCTGTAGATGGACAGTTGGGTTGTTCCCAACTTCTAGCTATTGCGACTAATGCTGTTAAGAACATGACTATACAAACAACTGTTTGAGTTCCTGCTTTCAATTCTTCCGGGTATGTACCTTGAAGGGGAATAGCTGAATCATATAGTGATGTATGTTTAATTTTTTTTAGAGGGAACATTCTATTTTTCCATGGTGGCTGTACCATTTTACATTCCCATCAGCAATGCACAGGGATTTAAATTTCTACATATTTATGCCAACACTATAATTCATTATTATTATTTCTAATAACAACAGCCATCCAAATGGGTATGAAGTGGGCCCTTCTTTTATTCCATAGTATCTTTTACCTTGGTTGAGAATTCTGTCATTTTGCAAGTATGTGTACTCCAAAACTACATTCAGATATAGGGAAATAAATATAGTATAAATTACTGATCCCACAGAGGTCCTAGTGAGGTGAACTTGTGCCAACACCAATTATCACATAACCTCCATAAGAAGTATTATGACCTGAAGACCATTTGGATCCTCAGGTATACAAAGTTAACTTAATAATCTCTGAAGAATTCTGAGTTTTCTCATTTTCTTTCTAAACAGTCTCCCTAGAAAATTATAAGCCTCTTCGAGGTAGACCTGGAGAAAAACTATGTACTTTTTAGTGTTGTGAGGATCATTCTGAAGGTGTTGTAGCCTTCAGAACGTTTATCTCTGGTTTGGGTCTGGGTGAGGCCATCATTTTCTCTCCTGCCAGATTGATGGAGGTTTCTACTCATTGCACTTTAATTTTATTTTCATTTATGTAGTACAAGCCTACTCATCAGTTTAATTCTTAGTGTAAATGTGATTGATCAGTTATTGTTAGAAATCACTTTGGGCCAAAACACTGTGGCACTTTCCCCTGCTGACTTTTATGGTAATTGCAATTACCTTGTTTTCCCTGTTAAATGCTGTCACCTAGCCTCTGCTATTTTGTAATCCTATCATTCCTATTAAAAGTAGAGGGACCATTTTAGTGGTGCATCCCCCCATTATCATCTTTAGCCCACTGAAGACAGATGCCACAGAGGTTTTCAAGGATGCTTGTAATCTTTTCATCAAGAATGTCTTAATGTCTGGAAGAATAATGTCATCTGGGACCTCTACAGGGGCATAAGTATGAAATAGTTGAGGGGTTTGTACATAAGTAATCCATTTCAGCATTCTCATTTTGAGTACATGGATACCCTCCTCCACATTCTGTCAGATAAGTTATGGCATCTTGCTTTCATTGAATGTTGATAAGTATTGAACCCATATTTTAGTCAACCAAACAAGCCAATGATTAGAGCCAATTTCATCAGCTAGAGCTAATATATTAAATCTGTAATCTCAGGTGAGTTCTCCATAATAAATCCAACCCCTTCCAACTTTATATTTCATCTTCCTCAGTCTGTCACAAAATATATGCCACACACACATTCTACTTTATTCTGGTGATACAAATTAGCGAGATATTGTATTTATTTTGGTTTATGTGCAAATTCTCAACAGGATGGACATTGTATTTTTTTCCTGAGACCTGCTGGAATCTGACTATAGTTATAGGTTGGGATGCGATAACACTGATGTGGGTGGGTCTTAAGGAAAGTAGAAATTTCCTGGAAAATCAACCACTTCAGATGAGGTCGTTAGAGATATATTAAGCAAGGAAAAGTTAGTTTCCTCAAATGGGGAGGAAGAAGGAAAGCTTCCATTGGCAAGGAAACCACAGGAAGATTTGGGTTAAAAGTTTTTATATTAATTTAAATATTCACTGGGAAAAAGTCTCTTCAACAAATGGTGTTGGGAAAACTAGACAGCAACATGCAAAAGAATGAAACTGGATCACTTTCTTATACCGTAATACACAAAAGCAAATTCAAAACGGATCAAAGACCTAAATGTGAGATCTAAGACCATAAAAATCGTAGAAGAGAACACAGGCAGTAACTTCTTTGACATAGGCCATAGCAACTTCTTTCTAGTTATGTCACCTGAGACAAGGAAAACAAAAGCCAAAATAAACTCTGGAGACCACATCAAAATAAAAAGCTCCTGCACAGCAAAGGAAACAATCAACAAAACTAAAAGGCAATCTATGGAATGGAAGACGATATTTGCAAGTGGCATATATGATAAAGGGTTAGTACCCCAAATCTATAAAGAACTTATCAAACACAACACCCCAAAAATGAATAATCCAATTTAAAAATGGGCAGAAGACATGAATAGACATTTTTTGAAAGAATATATACAGATGGCCAACAAACACATGAAAAGATGTTCATCATCATTGACCATCAGGAAAATACAAATCAAAACTATAATGAGATAACACCTTACATATGTCAGAATGGTTAAAATCAACAACACAAGAAACAATAGATGTTGGCAGGGATGTGAAGAGAGGGGAACCCTCCTGCTGTGTTGGTGAGAATGCAGCCACTGTGGAAAATAATGAGGTTCCTCAAAAAGTTAAAAATAGAACTACCCTCCAATCCAGCAATCACACTACTAGATATTTACCAAAAAATATAAAAATACTAATTCAAAGGGATACATGCACCCCGATGCTTAGTGCAGCATTATTTACAATAGTCAAACTATTAAAGCAGCCCAAATGTCCGATTGATGAATAGATAAAGAAGATTTGGAATATTATCCAGCCATAAGAAGGAATGAAATCTTGTCATTTGCAATGACATAGATGGAGTTAGATAGTATAATACTAAGTGAAATAAGTCAGAGAAAGACAAATACCATAGGGTTTCACGCATGTGGAATCTAAGAAACAAAACAAATGAGTAAAGTGGAAAAAAAGAGAGAGGCAACCAGGAAATAGACTCTTAACTATAGAGAACAAAAGTGATGGTTGCTAGAGGGCAGATTGGCTGGGGCAGGGGGTTAAATAGGTGATGGGGATGAAGGAGTGCACCTGTTGTGATGAGCACTTGGTGTTGTATGGAATATTATACACTTGAGACTACTATTACACTGTATGTTAACTAACTGAAATTTAAATAAAAAAAAACTTAAAAGGGTTTTATATTCATTTGAGCCTGCCTAACTGTATTTATACTACTCAGTTTATCTTTTTCTTAAATTTCAAAATTTTCCTTATCAGTGTCCTAATATTAATCTGTAAGACTCAGTGCAGATGTGCACTGAATTTGAGTTTTAATTCTGCAACCCACCTTTTTAGATGGAAAGCTGATCGTTAGTTATGTCTGCTTTGTGGCTATAAGACATGAGAAACTTTTAAGGCCCTCAGAGTGGCTTTCCTTATCTTCTCATGCCTTAATCTGAGAGTTTAAACACCTGGCATCATTTTCATTCTGTAAGCTCTCTGGTGCTATCAGAAGCGGCTCATGGTCCCCATAGTGCTTAGTAGTTATTACTACCAATAATAGATAAAAGTAGCAGCCACTTGACCTCTAAAGTATTGTCTTCAATTAGCAACTTATCCTATGCAAACACTGGTGGTAATTTAAATAATTATGTTACCACTGCTTGGAAGAAGCACTTGTCTTTTTTATGTTGGCAATAAAGTCACTACATTCAAGCAAAAACAGATGAACAACTTAATTCCAGAGTTTCATCTTGAAGGTCTGCTTCCTGGGACTATTTAATCAGAGTTCAGACAGAACAGAAAATTTGCTTCAGGAAGTTTAGAAAGTGGATTTTAATGTAAGGATCTTGTTTCAGAATAGAGTCAAGCAGGATAGGGAGGCAATCTAGTTTGGCAAGAGAGAACCTCCTAAGCAGAATTGGAATGAATGTAGAGGCTGCTGGTGGGTGCTGGGAACATGGAAGGAGAAGATCTTGAGCAGGAATTGGACCTATGAAGGAGACAAAGCCTCAGTTATATATTTACCACTCAAAGAGGGCATTCTAGGTTCTCTCCAGTTCCCTTCTTCCACTATCTCACCTGTCTTTCCTTTGCTGAAAATTAACGGGAAGCTAGTTGTCAGTGGATGCTGACAGAGTATTTAGGAGTCAATACAATAAAAATCAGAGCAGGAAAAATATGGAGAAATGGTCTTTAAAAATTGACAGCATACTGTTCCACTTCTAAAATTATTAAGGGTGCTATCTATCTAAAAAGACTTCTTACATTCTAATGTAATTGTTCAAATACTCTCTCACCATATTGTATTTTGAAACAGATCTACTTACTCCTTTGCTTTCTCCTAATATTGCATTTGCATCCCTCCTTATTCTCTTAGATTCCAGTGTCCAGTATCTAATAGTATATTTGTCCATATCCCACATTCCTTTGCTCCAGTGTCTTCTTTTAAAAAGATTTATTTATTTATTTGAGAGAGAGAGCACATGTAGGGGGTGGGGGGGTTGGGAAGGGTAGAGGGAGAAGGAGAGAGTCCTAAGCAGCCTCCACACTGAGTGCAGAGCCTGACACAGGGTTTGATTCCAGGACCCTAAGGTCATGACCTGAGCCAAAACCAAGAATTGGATGCCCAACCAAGAGTTGGATCCCCAATGGTGCCCCTGGGCACCCCCAGCTCAGTGTCTTAATTATACCCAAATCTAGATGAACCCAAACCACTACTTTCTCTTTTCTTGATCTCCAATTTTCTTTTTTGTTGTTGCCTCAAGTTTTTATTTAAATTCTAGTTGATCTCCAATTTTCAAAGTCTCCCTAAGAAAATTACATAATAATTCAGACTATTTCCTTTATGAATTCATAATTACTAACCTAAAAATTCCTTCAATATTGTCCAGACATTAATCTGGACCAATTATTCTTCCACTCTCTACAATGTGTTTTTCTGTTCTTCTCTACTATCCTTAAATGGTCATGTCCCTAAGGTTTGCTGTAATATCAGGAGATAATCTCTTCTAATTCTCAGTAAAGAAAATAAAAGACATTATATGGGAACTTTCCTGTTAATGAACATAATAGAATTACTACATTTGCTCCCATATTATCTCCTTTGGTAATTTAACAGAACAGAAGCTCTATTCCTACTAAGGACAATTCCCTTACTCCTGATTTGGATTATATCACCTTTCATCCTCTCCAGATTCTTGTATTGATCAGTATCTTCTCTTATCTGGATCTTATCCATTAGCTTTTAAATATTCTAGCATCTTCCACATTGGGAAAACAATAAAGAAGATAAGTAAATCAAAAAAGAAAAGGAAAATCAAACTTACCATTTTTTTCTATAAATTTATTTTTTATTGGTGTTCAATTTGCCAACATATAGAATAACATCCAGTGCTCATCCCATCAAGTGCCCCCGTCAGTGCCCATCACCTAGTAACCCCCACCCCCCACCCACCTCCTCTTCCACCACCCCTAGTTCATTTTCCAGTTAGGAGACTCTCATGTTATGTCTCCCTCTCTGATATTTCCCATCATTTTTTCCCCTTTCCCCTTTATTCCCTTTCACTATTTTTTATATTCCCCAAATGAATGAGACCATATAATGTTTGTCCTTCTCCAATTGACTTGTTTCACTCAGCATAATACCCTCCAGTTCCATCCACGTCAAAGCAAATGGTGGGTATTTATCATTTCTAATGGCTGAGTAATATTCCATTGTATACATAGACCACATCTTCTTTATCCATTCATCTTTCGATGGACGCCGAGGCTCCTAACACAGTTTGGCTATTGTGGACATTGCTGCGATAAACATTGGGGTGCAGGTGTCCCAGCATTTCACTGCATCTGTATCTTTGGGGTAAATCCCCAGCAGTGCAATTGCTGGGTTGTAGGGCAGATCTATTTTTAACTCTTTGAGGAACCTCCACACAGTTTTCCAGAGTGGCTGCACCAGTTCACATTCCCACCAACAGTGCAGGAGGGTTCCCCTTTCTCCGCATCCTCTCCAACATTTCTTGTTTCCTGTCTTGTTAATTTTCCCCATTCTCACTGGTGTGAGGTGGGATCTCATTGTGGTTTTGATCTGTATTTTCCTGATGGCAAGTGATGCAGAGCATTTTCTCATGTGCATTTCTTTATGCATTGCTCAACCTTTGTCACTAATTACCACCCTGTTTTTTTTCTTTAAAGCCACAGTTTTTAAAATGACTTTTTAAAGATTTTATTTATTCATGAGAGACACACAGAGAGAGGCAGAGACATAGCAGAGGGAGTAGCAGGCTCCCTGCAATGAGGCTGATGTGGGACTCGATCCCAAGACCCTGGGATCATGACCTGAGTCAAAGGCAGACCCTCAACCACTGAGCCGCACCCCCCAGAGGCCCCTTAAAATAATTCTTAAAAATGTTTTTCAGTTTCTTGGCAGTTGTGACTAATGCTTCAGTGAACATGGGAATACAATCTCTGTGACATCCTGATTTCAGTTTATTTTGGATATATATACCCAGAAGTGGGATTGCTGGATCATTTTGTAATTCTATTTGTAATTTTGGGGGGAACTTCCATACTGTTTTCCTTAGTGACTATACCATTTTACATTCCCACCAATAGTATTTAAGAGATTTGAGGTGATAACTTGTGATTATGATTTGTATTTCCCAAATGGTTAGTGATTTTGAGCACCATTTCATATACCAGTTGTCCATTTATGCATCTTCTTTGGAGAAGTATCTATTCATGTCCTTTGCCAATTTTTTGATCAAGTTACTTGTTTGTTTGCTATCAAGTTGCATGAGTTCCTTTTTGGATATTAACCTTTTATCAGATATATGATCAGCAAATTTGTTTTTACCATTCTAGTAGTTGACTTTCCATTCTGTTGGTCATCTTCTTTGCTGTGCAGAGTCTTTTTAGTTTGATGTAGCTCTTATTGCTGGCCTGATTTTGTAGTTTGTGCTTTTGGTGTCATATTAAGAATTTATTGCCAAGATCAATGTCAAGAAGCTTTTCCCCAAATGTCCACTGACAGGTAAATGGATTTAAAAATGTATCTATTTATGATGGAATATTATTCAGCCTTTAAAAATAAGGAAATTCTGCCGTTTGTGGCAATATGGATGAAACTGGAAGGCAAATATGTTAAATGAAATAAGATAGTCACAGAAAGATAAATACTACATAATTCCACTTATATGAGGTTTCTAAAATAATCAGACTCACAGAAACAGAATAGAATGATGGTTACCAGAGGCTAGGGAGTGAATAAATAGGGAACTGTTGTTCAACAGATACAAACTTTCGGTTATGCAAGATGAAATTCTAGAGATCTGCTGTGCAACAGAGTGCTTATAGTTAACAATATTGTATTGTGCAGTTAAAAATTAGTTAACAGGCTAGAGATCACGTTAAGTGTTATTACAATACATACCAGAAAAGGGACACAAGAAAGCTCCTGTAGGTGATGGATATGCATCTATTACTTGCATTGTTTTGATGATTTTGTGGGTGTATGCCTATGCCAAACCTCATCAAATTGTATACATTAAATATGTGCTGTTTTTATATATCAGTTATACCCCAATTAAGCTGTTTAAATAGAATTCATCCATTATAGCTCCAATAAAAATTACCATATATTATTTCTAAATTCATAGACGCAATGGAAAGATTTTATCTTTTAATTACTTTGACGCATAAGAAGGATTTGTTTCTGTCTTTGAAGCTTGACTTCCCTTGACCCCAAATTTCTCTTTCCTCTAATCTCTGTGACAGTTCATTGTCTATTTTCTTTGCATGTACATCTTCTCCTTAGACATTAATTGTTGAAATTCTTCAAAATCCAGTTCTAGACCATTATGTTCTCTTACTCCAGAACTCAGAATATGATTTCAAAGAAACACAACTACTAACTCTGTAAAGTTTGGAAACATGTGTGTTTGAGACTTCTAATCAATTCTGGAAATTCAGTTGCCTATTTAATGTCTAGATCTGTTCATTTAAAATACACATAAAATTCAAAATACTCGTGGTTTCCCTAAAACCTCAAATCTGTCCTTCATTTTTGTTTGCTTTAGTGTTTGTGGCACCACTCATCCCATTTCATAAGTCAGTCACCTAGTAATAATCCTTGACTTCACACTCTCTCATCATCTACCATATCATATCCATTACCAATCTTATCTATTCTGCCTCTAGATACTTCCTTAATCTGATCATAGTACTCTATTTAATATTGTAAGTGGTAAACTAGTTTATGAATCTGAATTTCCCTGCTTGCTTCATATGATTGCTGTAATTTTTGTGGCAGAAAAACTTTTTAATAAATTAATCTTTTCTTATTTTTCTTTCTGAAGCTCATCCCCTCCTTCCCATTTCAAGGAAGTATCTAAGACTCCCTAAAAATCTTTTCCCCAGGAAATGTGCCATTTGTAAGCATCAAGGTGTGCAGGAATAAATTACAAGGCAATTGGAGGATTAAGGGCCAGGACACTAACCTGGTTACTGGCTAGGGCTCTGGAGCTGCAGCAAGTCATACATAATTGGAGGGAGATATAAGGAAGTCAGGTGATAAGCATGATGTTTTAGTAATTTAGTATTGCACAGGGCATTGCACAGAAACATTTATCAATGAGGCATGAAGGTTCTGGTGATCCTTAGAAGACCAGAGGGACGTCCATTAACACCTTTGTATTTTAGGATTTTTATAAAGCTCTGGTTGAATAATGTACCTCAAATAATGGCTAAATCTGAATTCTTTTCCAGTTCAGTTAAAGATTTAAATTCATTTAAATCAAATAATGAACTACTGGTTTTACAGCAGCAACTCAAAGCTGCCCACTTTGTGTAGAAGATTTATAACTAAATCATGGCAGCTGTCACCAATATATGGCAAATATTTTGCTTGTATAATTTTAACTAACTGGAATAATTTACCTTCCACAAGAAAACTGAAAAAGAAAGAACTAAGGAATAAAACATTTTTATCCATCCAGGCATTTTCTTTATAAGGATTCTTGTAAGATTTGACCTTTTATTTCTGTGAAAAAGAAAAAAAAACCTGAAAATTTAGAAATTGGTTTCTTTAAACAAAACTAAAGATCTTAGTACTAATTGAGTGTATAGTATTATATCATATGCTTATTATTCACTATATAGTACTAATTGTTCATGTGCTCTTGATGGAGAAGGCAAAATAATAGTTTTATTCCCAGTAGGTATTATATGAAAAAAGGGGAATGATAAGCATTTCCATTTCCAAAGGAAGGGCAGGATTTCAAAAATGCTATGCCATAAAATGTTAAATTCAACAATTAAATAATATTTTGAGCATTTTGAACTCAATGTTTTTGAAACTTTTAAAAAGTATAACATATATACATAATTTTTACATTTATTTTTTATTTTTTTAATTTTTACATGTTTAAAATGAGTTTTTGAATTGTTGACTTCTTTCTTAAAATCAAGATATGCTAGTCAGACCTAAGAACAGCCTCCAGAGGGCGACCAAGTTGCATTGCTGCAAATAATTGCATCAAAATTTCACCTTCACTCCAACAAAAGCATGGACTTTCTAAAGTTAGTTTGAAAGAACGGTAATAATAGGTAATCCGTCAAAAAAATACCATCAACCGAAGTCTGAATAGTTCTGCAAATGTTGGATATTTAAGAGAGAGACCACCTGTAATTTGATCTTTAGCAGAGCAAGGACCTTTGAATCTAGTCAGACCTCACAAATTTACTATGAGATCAGCAAAACTTGTCATTAGTTCATTCATTCTCCAATTTTCCTGTTCACTGAAGTCTGCCTATTCTAAACATCTTGTATTAGCAGAGTTTGGCTTTTGCATTTCAATAGACTTAGATTCAAAGTTCAGCTCTGCAATTGATTGATATATTACTTTGTAAACAGAATGTAATCTGAAGAATGGGATAAATAATATCTTCCTCATGTGTCATGGTTTTGTGAGACTTAAATGAGATAAATGTAGAAAAAACCACAATGACTGGTGGGTAAATATTACCTTCTGCCCATTTCTTTTGTCCCTATCTTTTTTCCCCTCTCCTTCGTATTGAGAAAGAGAAAAATAGGATCTAATTAGGTCATTCACTTCAATGTTTTAGTGACATACCAGTGTTCGTTACTTGTCCCCAAAGTATGTTTTAAAAAATCTCATAGAAATAAAGTAGTGATTAATTTGAAGTAATTGATATTTCTCAATCCCCGGACAGAAATATATCTAACAAATTTTGTAGGTTTCTTGACTGAGTAATGACTAGAATCAATAAAGAAGTATTTCTAATTGGAGAATCCATCCAGTCGGCTCTCACCATATACCAATGGATTATTATTTCTACTTATTTCATCCTTACTAAAGCAACATCCCTGAGAATATTAGTTGAGTTTATCTTGTAACAGCCTTTTCTTGTTATTCCTGACCTATATGTAACCAGCGAATAGTTACTTTTGATTCTTCTTATAGAGTTTCTCAATAGAAACTATATAACCTACTCCCATAGATTATGCTTTTATAAAACAACCTTCCTGTGGGTGTCCCTAATTTTAGTCACGAACCAAGATGGCCTTAATGTTTACATCAGCTCTCCTGAACTTTAGACAAGTGTCTTCTTGACTGTAGGGCCCTGTCTTCCCTTTTCTGAATAACACTTACTTTTAAAAATTTGGAATTGTAAATTCTTTCCCTGCCCCTTTAAGATGCAAATTTTCTTTTTTTTTTTTTTGTATATTTTTATTGGAGTTCGATTTGCCAACATACAACGTAACACCCAGTGCTCATCCCATGAAGTGCCACCCATTCACCCCATCCCCCCGCCCACCTCCCTTCCATTACCCCTTATTCGTTTCCCAGAGTTAGGTGTCTCTCATGTTCTGTCACCTTCACTGATATTTCTCACTCATTTTCTCTCCTTTCCCCTTTATTCCCTTTCACCATTTTTTATATTCCCCCAAAGAATGAGACCATATAATGTTTGTCCTTCTCCAATTGACTTACTTCACTTAGCATAATACCCTCCAGGCCATCCACATCGAAGGAAATCGTGGGTATTTGTCGTTTCTAATGGCTGAGTAATATTCCATTGTATATATAGACCACATATTCTTTATCCATCCATCTGTCAATGGACACCAAGGCTCCCAGTTTGGCTATTGTGGACATTGCTGCTATGAACATTGAGGTGCAGGTCTCTCGGCATTTCACTGCATCTGTATCTTTGGGGTAAATTCCCAGCAGTGCAATTGCTGGGTCATAGGGTAGATCTATTTTTAACTCTTTGAGGAACCTCCACACAGTTTAACAGAGTGGCTGCACCAGTTCACATTCCCACCAACAGTGCAAGAGGGTTCCCCTTTCTCCACATCCTCTCCAACAATGCTGTTTCCTGTCTTGTTAATTTTCACCATTCTCACTGGTGTGAGGTGGGATCTCATTGTGGTTTTGATTTGTATTTCCCTGATGGCAAAGGATGCGGAGTATTTTCTCATATGCTTGATGGCTATGTGTATGTCTTTTTTGGTGAAATTTCTGTTCATGTCTTTTGCCCATTTCATGATTGGATTGTTTGTTTCTTTGCTGTTGAGTTTAATAAGCTCTTTATAGATATTGGATACTAGTCCTTTATCTGATACGTCATTTGCAAATGTCTTCTCCCATTCTGTAGGTTGTCTTTCAGTTTTGTTGGCTGTTTCTTTTGTTGTGCAGAAGCTTTTAATCTTGATATAAAGTCCCAATAGTTCATTTTTGCTTTTGTTTCCCTTGCCTTCATAGATGTACCTTGCAAGAAGTTGCTGTGGCCAAGTTCAAAAAGGGTGTTGCCTGTGTTCTCCTCTAGGATTTTGATGGATTCTTGTTTTACATTTAGATCTTTCATCCATTTTGAGTTTATCTTTCTGTATGGTATAAGAGAATGGCCTAGTTTCATTCTTCTGCATGTGGATGTCCAATGTTCCCAGCACCATTTATTGAAGAGACTATCCTTTTTCCAGTGGATCGTCTTTCCTGCTTTGACGAATATTACTTGACCTTAAAGTTGAGGGCCCATTTCTGGATTCTCTATTCTGTTCCATTGATCCATGTGTCTGTTTTTTTGTGCCAGTACCACACTGTCCTGATGATCACAGCTTTGTAGTACAACTTGAAATCTGGCATTGTGTAGCCTCCTGCTCTGGTTTTCTTTTTCAATATTCCCCTGGCTATTTGGGGTCTTTTCTGATTCCACACAAATTTTAAGATGATTTGTTTCAGCTCTCTGAAGAAAGTCCATGGTATTTTGATAGGGATTGCATTGAATGTGTAAATTGCCCTGGGTAGCATTGACATTTTCACAATATTGAGGAAGACACAAATAGATGTTCTTCTCACTTAGTACCCTGAATATATCCTGCCAGTCCTTTCTGGCTTGCCAGGTCTCTGTGGAGAGGTCTGCTGTTAATCTAATATTTCTCCCCATATAAGGTAGGGCTCTCTTGTCTCTTGGTGCTTTAAGGATTTTCTCTTTATCTTTGGAATTTGCAAATGACATATCAGATTAAGGGTTCAGATAAAGGCCACTATTAAATATCAAAGTGTTGAACGGTTTTTATTTATTTTCTTTTGGTGCAGAAACCTCTCTATCTCCTGGATCTGAATACCAGTTTCCCTCCCCGAATTAGGGAAGGTGTCAGCTATGATTTGTTCAAATATGCTTTCTGTCCCTCTGTCCCTCTTGGTGCTCTCTGGAACCCCAATTATACATAGATTTTTCCTTCTGAGGCTATCATTTATTTCCCTTAATCTTTCCTCATGGTGTTTTAATGGTTTTATTCTTTTTTCCTCAGCTTCCTTCCTTGCCATCAACTTGTCTTCTATGTCATTCACTCTTTCTTCTACCTCTTTAACCCTCGTCGTTAGGACCTCCAGTTCAGATTGCATCTCATTTAATTGATTTTTAATTTTAGCCTGATTAGATCTAAATTCTGCAGTCATGAAGTCTCTTGAATCCTTTATGATTTCTTCCAGAGCCACCAATATCTTTATACTTGTGCTTCTAAATTGGCTTTCTGACATCAAATTGTAATCCAAATTCTGTAACTCTGTGGGAGGGAGTACTGTTTCTGATTCTCTCTTTTGTCATGAGTTCTTCCTTTTAGTCATTTTGCTCAGTGCAGAGTGGCTGTATGAGCGGGCTGAGTGAAGAATATCAACCACGATGTAAGTAAATTTCACCCTAGATGATTCTGCCGAGGTCAGAGACTAGAAATTGAAAACAAAGATCTGAATTATATAAAATAAAAGGACCACTAAAGTGAAAAAAAAAATTAAAACAAATTAGTAGAAAATAAAAGGCCAAGAATCCCAAAGAAGGAGAAAAAAAAAGGGAGAAGAAAAGAAAAAAAAAAGGGGGGGGGGGGACTGGGAGATGGTGGTGGTGACGAAGTTGTAGTGGAGGGAAAATGTAGTCTACCTGAGAGGTCCTAGAGGGTGATCCTCTTGTTTCTGAGTATATTAAGTTCCATATGTTAGAAGATGCTCAGTCCCAAATTTATATAAACCAGAAATACCTGTAGAAGCCCCCAACATTGACCACTAAAACATAAACGAGATAAAAGAGGAGGGCAGAATGGGAATGATGAATCTCACAGAAAGAATCATTAGGTATACCACTTGGTTCTGGGTGCATGCTGGTCATGTTTTAGAAGGTATTAACTTCCACCATTGTAGAACAAAATGAGGCATAGTAAACAAAAAACACAAAACAAAAAAATGTATCTTGTATATCTCCCCAAATTTAGTTGAGTATGTTGAAGGGAATCTAGAAGTGGAAACTATAAGGTCTGTAATTGTAGAAATAGAGTAAAAAAGGAAGAATCTTAAAAATGAAGAGGTGGTATAATATTGTAGTTAAGGTGGGGAAAGAGAAAAAATTAGAAATTTACAGTCTGATATAAAAATGAGTTGTACTGGAAAAAGGAAGAAAAGAAAAAAAATAGGAGGGGTATCCTCTGGTTCTATATACTGTAAATACCTCGAGTTCCCCTAGAGCTTTCCAGCGCTGCTTGGTCAAGAACTCCACCTGGTCTTCTGGGGAAGGGCCTTGCTGTGCTGACTCTCAGGTGTGTGCACCTGGGGGAGCTGCCCTCGCCCCTCACCAGGTGCCGGTCTCAGTGGGAGCTGTTGACCCTGTGAGGCCCCTGCTCCCTGGTGGCCCCGCTCCTTCACAGGCACAGGGTGACACCAGGAGGATCAACAACAGTGGCGGCAGCCAGCTCTCCAGCTCTAGAGTCAGCTCCTGTAGTAACTACCATAGTCTCCCAGTCCTCACTGGCCCAGGTGCTCCCAGGGCGGGGGTTGGTGACCTGTACAGCTTGGGGGCACCCGGCAGCAGGAACGTCCTCGCTGTCCTGTGCCCTTCCCACCTCTGCCTGTCGGGGGGCGGTGGGGTGGGGGAGTGCAGAATCCTGGGCTGTGTCCTCCGGCGCCATGGAATCTGGGGCCTGTGCTGCTGGAATCATGCTCCCGGGACGCTCAGCCCCCGAAGGCAGCAGGCGCAGCCCCCTCCACCCCGAGTTGCCGCCTGACCCACCGACTTCTCCCTGAGGTCCCCCCGGGCGGGCTCCAGCCCTTTACTGAGCTCGGCCAGCGGTGTGTGGGGCGCTTTCCCCTGGGCGCACCTCTTCTGTTAGTGACCCTGGGAGACTGGAGCTTCACTTTCCCTTCTGGGATCCTGCCCAAGTTCCCTGCTGAGCGCCTTTCCCTCCGGGAAGAAGCCTGTGTGGATTTTTTTTAATAATAAATTTATTTTTTATTGGTGTTCAATTTGCCAACATACAGAATAACACCCAGTGCTCATCCCGTCAAGTGCCCCCCTCAGTGCCCCTCACCCAGTCACCCCCACCCCCCGCCCTCCTCCCCTTCCACCACCCCTAGTTCGTTTCCCAGAGTTAGGACCTTGAATAAATCATTCCATTTTTCCTGGCCTGCAAGGTTTTGGCTAAAAAAATCCTCTGATGGCCTTATGAAAGTTCTCTTGTGAGTTACAAACCTTTTTTCTCTTGCTGCTTTTAAGATTTTTCTCTTTTTCTTTGATTTTTGAGAGTTTTATTATAAAATATCTTACAGAGAAAGTCTTTAAATTGTTTTTGTTTGTTGGCCTATGAGCTCTATGAACTTGGATATCTGTATCTCTTTCCAGATTTGGTAAGTCTGTAGACGTATTTTTTTAAGTAAGCTTTCTGCACATCTCCCTCTTTTTTACTTCTAGAACTCAAATAATTTGAGAATTATTTCTTCTGATGATATCTCATGGGTCACATAGAGTTTCTTTTACTCTTTTAGTTCTTTTGTTGTTGTTGTTATTGATCTTCTCTGACTGGATAATTTTAAAGTTCTTGTCTTCTTTTTTTTTAGATTGTATTTATTTATTTATTTGAGAGAGAGGGAGAGAGAGAGAGAGAGAGAGAGTGCACAAGCAGGGGAGGGGGCAGAGGAGAGGAAGAAACAGACACAAAACTAGACACAAGTTTTTTCCATTTATTACATGAGATCATGACCTGAGCCAAAGGCAGCCACTTTACCAACTGAGCCACCCAGGTGCCCCAAAGCTCCTGTCTTCTTTTTTTAAGCTCCTGTTTTCTAATACAAATTATTTCTTCTGCTGGATCCATTCTCCTGTTGATGTTTTTATTTCATTTTTAATTTCATTCATTGTATTCATCACCTCCAGAATTTCTGTTTGGTTCTTTTTTTTTTTATCATTTCTATTAAAGTTCTCATTTTGTTCATGTATCGTTTTCCTGATTTCGTTAAATTGTCTTTCTGAACTTTCTTGTAGCTCATTGGGTTTCCTTAAAATAGCTAGTTTGAATTCTTTATTAGGTAAATTAAAAATGTCCATGTGTTTGGGATCAGGTACTAGAATATTGCTGTAATCCTTTGGTGATGTCATGTTACCTTAATTTTTCACATTCCTTGAACTCTTCATGTTACTTGCATTGTTGCCTTTGCAATTGAAATGGCAGCTGCCTTTTCTAGTCTTTACTAACTGCCTAGGGAGAGAAATACCTCCCATCAGCCCTGTTAGGGATTCTGAGGCTAACTCAGACTTTGTATGGGTACCCCTGCTCCATGCTTATTGCTCTCTCGTGGCAGAATTCTTAAGCTTGCCTTTTCTGGGTCCTGCAAGGTACTAGCCCAAGTGCTGACAGCCTCCCTTTTGTTTTACCAAGTGTAAATATAGTGCTCAGATTTGAGGTCCCTCCCTAGCCCATGGATTCTGACCAGCTTTCTTTTTTTTTAAGATTTATTTATTTATTTATGATAGACATAGAGAGAGAGAGAGAGAGAGAGAGAGAGAGAGAGAGGCAGAGACACAGGAGGAGGGAGAAGCAGGCTCCATGCCAGGAGCCTGACGTGGGACTCAATCCTGGGACTCCAGGATCACGCCCTGGACCAAAGGCAGGTGCTAAACCGCTGAGCCACCCAGAGATCCTCCTGACCAGCTTTCTATGTGTGCTTGTTAGCCATCTGCCAAAGTTCTCTCTCATCACTGCTATTGGGAGTACACATAGGGAGATAGTCACAGAGCGTGTTTGAGTGGGGGTGAAGCACATGGAATACTGGGGGTGCCCACAGGCCAGTTGGGAGGAATATGTAGGCAAGGCATCCCCAGAGGCTCTTGGGTAGTCTTCCTAATGGAGTCTAAAATGCATTTGGTAGGATTCACTTTCCTTTAATGCCCCCTGAGAGTCCTATATGCCATTCTCGCAGTCTCTCCTCATCCCCTTAGTCATGCAGCTCATGATTCAGGACTCTGGACTCTGTATGTAGTGAGATAGGAATGGGCCTCTTTGCCAACATCCTGCACATCTGGGGAAGCTGGGTAACAATAGCCTGGATTCAAACTACAATCCTCCCATTTATTTGCTCTGTAGTTTCTACCAATTGCTTTATTTCCCTAAGTCCTAATTTCTTCATCTCTCAAATAAATGTAGATAGTATCTATCTCATTTAGTTGTTTTGAAGATTAAATGAAATAACACAGATAAATTGTTCAAATAATACTTGATATACAGACCATGAAACCCATCATCATGATTTTTATTAGTAGTATTAAAATAGCTATTATTATTATCACTATCTTTCAATTTTCTGACAAGTAAAATTTTATTTCAATGTCCAGCTCAAATATTATTAATTCTATATAAACTTCTCTGATCATTTCCTCTAAAAATGATTTGTCCCTACTCTAAATTCTTATAATATACATTATCTGATTTATTTGACATTCATTTTTCAGTTTATTTGACTATATGTCATCTCTCTAACTAGGCTATAAAGTTCTATAAGGACTGTTTATATTTTGGTACCTCTTATGGGAATTAGTATAGTGAGCTATCCAGAAAGCATTTCAGGAAAATGTGTTGAATGATTAAAAGATTGAATTAATCACTAACTCTACTATAGCTTTGATGACAAATGGACAAAGCTCACAACTGCGTTTGGACATGCTGTGAAATTCTAGGTTTCATAATGTTAAGAATTTATGAATTTTCATATTGGCTCTTGGTTAAAAAGATACTATAAAAATAACTTGGGCAATTTTTTTTTGGCTTAAAGACATTATAAGTGTTTTTTCCATTTATTACAGTTTATGCATATTCAGAATTGCCTCTGGAACTTTTAATATCCTGGCATGTGTAGCTACAGGAAGCTGCTTAGATGAATGTAGATACTTGTTATTTTAGAGCCCTACCTATAGTTGAAAACAAAAAGATGGTTATAGTAATAATAATGCCCTGCATTTTTATAGTGCCCTATAATTATTTCAAAGAGATCAATTGTCTTCATGTAGTCATATACCACAGCAAGGAGATTCATATTATATATGCAGTCCCCTAGGGTATTTTTTATCACTTTGAATTTTACCAATCTTAGTGTTCATGACTGATTAATAAAAACCTGTGTTGGGGGATTGTCCTGAGATTGGCTTCTACCAAGACAAGAACAAGTATTGGGAGGAATAAAGGTAAGCTTCATGAGTGAAGAGAAAAGGAATATAGAATAGGGTTGTCTGAGGGGGAAAAGTCAGGATAGAGAAGAGAAATTACAATATAGGAAAGAGAGTATTACAGAAGCAACTTTTATTTTCCTCCTCACATCTATTTTCCTCTTTCTTTGTCCCTCCCAACTTCTTTTTTTAAGCCACATGTTACTAATGGTGGAAACTTTAAGCTGGGGATAAGGAGGATACCTCCAGATGTAATATAGTTGTACTTTCATTCATTTCTGTACTTAGTTTACAGCACTCTTGCCCTCTTTGCACCTTAACCCATTAGTCACCAAAACCTGAAATAAGATTAAGAATGATGAGGACAGGCAGAGGACTGCTGCTGAGTGCTGAGTGAGGAGGATCCTAGTGGGAGAAGGATGATGTCAGAGGCAGCAAATTCCAGAGTGACGAGAAAAGGTGAGCACTTGTGGCTGATCCACACTGGAAAGGCATTCATATTACAACAAAACAAGACAACACAAAATAAATGTGTGTGTGTGTGTGTGTTTATGTGTGTGTGCATGGAGACTAAGTTAGGGATAGCTTTGCTTACTTTCTTGATGCCTTTATTACTCTTCTGGAATTTCTCATGATGCAACTGAAGACACATTAAAAATTGAGAACTACAGGTACATAATGGATCACAGAAGGTAAATTCAATAGAATGTACTCAGTCTTCAATCTTAAATTTTGGTTTATTTAATTTCTAAGAATGTGTATTATTGCCCTTCTCATTTCCTAGATTTTGAAAATAAATATAACATAAATCTAGATTTAACCAAACTCTCATTTGTGGCTCTGGAATCCTGTTCTCTAATTCTTATTTTAACCAACCCTCTGATCCTTCTTTGCCCTCACAAATACTCCTCTTTATTTCTCTAAGTAAATCAAAAAAATCTAAATTTAATTTATTTTACAATAATGTTTATTATGGATAAAAGATACAAAACTTTATGTATATGATTATATATTTTTAAAAATTACACTTGTATAAAACTTTTTTGGAGCAGTGGACTGGTCCAAAATGAAGTCAATATTCTAGTTACCTCTTTGAGAATACACTGGAACAAAACTGAAATAGTAAGTCTTTCACACTATTCATACCTTGAGTCCATAATGTAAGCCTCAAACAATAATAAACTACTTTTGCCCAGGCAACATAGAGGAGATTAAAAATCATTTCTCTTGGAGTGCCTGGGAGGCACAGTTGGTTAAGTCTATGACTCTTGGTCTCAGTTCAGGTCTTGATATCATGGTTGAGTTCAAATCCCACACTGGGCTCCGTTCTGGGTATGGAGCCTACTTAAAAAAATCACTTCTCTGGGGTCCCTGGGTGGCTCAGTCAGTTAAGCTCCTGCCTTTGGCTCAGGTCATGATCCTGAAGTCTTGAGATGGAACCTCATGTTGGGCTCCCTGCTCAGTTTGGCCCCTGCTTATTCTCTCTCTCTCTCTCTCTTTCTGTTTTGCTATCTCAAATAAATGGATAAAATCTTTTAAAAATCACTTCTTTTATAAAGAGTCACTCTCCTTTTGAAAAATTTGAATAAATGGCAAGGAGCAAGTTTATTAACTCTATGTTCCTTTAATTCCCCCTGCTTCATCCATTTTAAAGGAACCAATCTTCTACCATATAATAATAATAATAATAATAATAATAATAATAATAATAATGTGATTTATAAGTTTAGGTGGCAGAGAAAGTCACCTCTCCATAGGCCTTGAAACAATTTCTTTTCCTTTTAATTTTTTTAAAAATTTTTTATTTATTTATGATAGTCATACAGAGAGAGAGAGAGAGAGAGAGAGAGAGAGAGAGGCAGAGACACAGGCAGAGGGAGAAGCAGGCTCCATGCAGGGAGCCTGATGTGGGACTGAATCCTGGGTCTCCAGGATCACGCCCTGGGCCGAAGGTGGCCCTAAACCGCTGAGCCACCGGGGCTGCCCAACAATTTCTTTTCTTTTTAAAAAAGATTTGTTTACGTGTTTTAGAGAAAGAGTATGGGCAGGGAGGGCAGAAGGAAAGGGAGGGAGTGTCTTAAGCAGATCCCATGCTGAGTGGGGAACCTGATGTGGGGCTTGATCTCATGACCCTGAGATCATCACCTGAGCTGAAACCAAGAGTCAGATGCTTAACCAACTGTGCCACTCAGGTGCTGCTCCACCCTTTTAAAAGGTTTTATTTATTTATTTGAGAGACAGGGAGGGAGAGAGAGAGAGAGAGAGAGAGAGAGAGAGAGAGAGCGAACACAAGCAGGGAGAGGGCGAAAGGGAGAGGGACAAGCAGACTCTCTGGAGCCTGACACAGGGCTCCATCACAGGACCCTGAGATCATGACCTGAACTGAAGTCAGATGCTTAACTGAATGAGCCACCCAGGCACCCTGAAACAAATTCTTTAACTGATTTTTTTCTGTCCTTTTTTTTTTTTCCTTTAGCTGATTTTGAGACTTCACTAAAGTTACCTACCTTCCAATTTTGTAAACATTATATATCAGGCACTGTGCTCAGTGCTTTCCAAATATTTTTATGGGTTTTCACAATAATCATGTGAGATGTGTTTTAGTATTCTTTTTTTTTATATATAATATGAAAATTAAAGTACAGACTTAGTAACTGGTGGAGCTGGAATTTAAACCCATCCCAATTGATCTAACTTTAATTGTTTGGTTCTTACACTTTTTAACCACATCCTTTAAAAGGTATAGAAACAGTTTTCAGTACAATATTGAATCTGGTGAAAAATTACTTATGCTTTTTAATGACGTAGTGCCAAAAACACAAGCTTCAACAGTACAAAATGCCAGAAAACCGTATTTAATGGCATGATGCAACTGTGATGTAGAATGTAGATGGAAGATTAATGTAGACTCTAATTGCCCTGACTCTTCACCCACATGGTTGAATTGTGCCAGTTCTGAATTATGCTGGCACCTTTAGGGGCACTATGCAAACTACTAGACATTATGCCTCAGAATTTTTAAACAGTGTTGTCATTACTGATGAACTCAATTGTGGAAGTGTTACACCAGAGAAGAAAAATGAAAACAGAAGTTAGGATAACTAACCCAAATCTGAGAGCTAGGAGATATCAAAGAAAACCATTGATGTTAATAGAAATAAACAAGGATTGGTGAGGATGAGGCAAGCATAGTTCAGTATGAGAGGAAAGCAGAAAGCAAGATGGTGCATGAATCAGGCTGCAAAATTTGCCGTGTTCTTAAGATAACCATTTCTGTGGATTTCAACATGTAAAGAGCGCATCCTTTAGGGATTACATTTTTTTTTATCCATGCAAATATTGCACTAAAAATTGTATCCATTCATAACTGGAAGTAGAAAGTTGTTCTGCTCAAATCTGGTTATATTGTCAAACAAAGGCCAGTTTGCAATGTGAATACACTTTTGGGTTTAGTCTCCTCATCTGTAGCTGCTATGATGATCAATTATGAACCAGAACTACTCTTTCTTTTCAATGATAGAGTCCATGACTCCTTGAGTCACCTTTAATTCTCCTGTTGGCACAGTTACAGTAGGCCTGGAAGTACAGAGAGCAAAATATCATTGAGATGGACTAACTGTGTGAATGGTGGTATAATAGATTGGAGGCACAGGAAGAGGACAAAGCCTCTGGGTTTGTGACACTAATTTCTCAGGTTGAAACCAGTAACCTGTGTCAGAAGGGCTGAGTAGTGGAAATATGTCAGACAGAAAGTTACATTTGGTCCTCTATACAAATGGACTTCCCTTGTTTGTGGTATATTAGATGTCACTTTGTCTCTTTTTAAATAGTTCTGTGTTTTATAGGATTCTTATCTGAGGCCACTGGTGGGAGTAGAAAAATATTTCAGGAGGTAATAGAATTTTTGAATTCTATTGCAATTGATATCAGGATGTGTTATTTTGCGTGGAAGGATAGAAAAAAGTTTATGAATCAATGTCACTGCATTCAAGTGGAGATCCTAGTTGTCCTAATTATAGGAAATATATACCTATGATGGATTTGCATGTTAGCTTGTAGAGATAGGGATGAAAAAATCACATGAAATAAAAGCTAGGTTTGGAAATTCCTTAAATAATCCATAAAGTAAAGCATTCGTGGCTTTGTGTTTATAGTCCTGAGTAGCAGTTTTAATGCCACGTCATGAGAAACATTGAATTAGACCAAAGAAAGCAGCCAGTCATAGGAATGTGTACAATCAGAGATCTTGGGTTTCAAACAATTTTGTCTTCAATAATAATTGTTAAACACTTAGCTGTAGTGAATAATTCTAAAGTATTTCTGCTTTTTAAAAAAGGTTTATCTTATACTCTTTTAATATTAAACCTCTATATTCTTAATATAAAGCATTAGATTTTTTATTGCTGTGAGGATTAAACAAGGTAATAAATATGGATACTGCCAACACAAGGTCTGACATAGAATATATGCTGAAATATACTGCTAGATTTGAATAAAAATTTTGCTTGATCAGGTATGACATAATCTGTTATTCAGAAAGTTGAAGGCAAAAATGTGACCACCCATCTCCCTGTGTTCCAAACTGAATTATTGTTATTTTCCCATGGAAGAGCTTTCATTCTCAAGCCTTTGTTTATTGATCTTACAGCCCTCCATAGAGCAGCTTTTTATAATGTGACTCCATTGTAAAGTGAAGTAATTTTCCAGCACCTACTTCATATGTCCCTCCTGGATATTGAGCTGTAAAAGTAGTAGAAGGGCGATCTGTAGATACAGATTAAGGAATCATCAACATAGAGGAGGTAATTAGATACATGAAAATTTCGAGGTCTATAGGAGAGTAGAGCATAGGGTTATTACAGTATTTGGAAACTGTTTGAGTAGGAAGAAGAGTGAAATAGAAAATGGAATATCATGAAAATTAAGTACTCAAGAAGCCAAAGGGGGAAAGTACTAAAAAAAAAAAGTGGGGGGGCATGGGATTAATTATACACTTTACCAGCTATTTCTGGGTACTTTCTAAGTACATGAGAGATTTCATTTCTTGGATTATATATGGATTGGTGAGACGTGCAATTTTCGCCAGTGATGTATGAGTGGACTTAACCTAGGTCCCTTCCAAGGTGGAATAATTAATTGGTGTGAGACATTGCAGAGTTCTGCTTTCCATCTAGTTTGGCAAATGACAATGTTCATGATTGTGGATGTTCCTCCACCTTGAGTCTCTGAGTGAGGTGAGAGAATCTCTCTCCCTCATTCCCTAGCTAACCCCTGATGGTATTATTTCATGAGAAAGAAATAAATTTGCTGTTTTAAATAATTAAAGTTTTTAAATTAGTTGCAAGTGCACACCTCTTAACTTATTTACTTATTCTCACTGGTCAGAGCCAATGGTAGAAAATGGATCATTTAGCAAGAATTACAGATATGTGAAAAAGGAGGTAATGACATTGAATTTAGTTCATTAGACATATTAATATTTATTAATTAATATTAATTAATATTTAGACATATTAATATTTATCTGTATATTTATACATACATATATATGTGTATGTATATCTACATGTATATTATATATGTGTATATATGCAAAGAGACATATAAAACTATATTTAAAGAGACTATATATAACATATATATAACTATAATATATGTGTTATAAAACTATAACATATGTCTTGAACTATTATAAAACTATTACATATATAACTGTATAAAGACAGAGAGGGGACACTTTGTGCAATATTTTTGTACTGTGAGAAAAGTATACATAAGAAGCATGTTATGGAGGAAATGAGTGATGAAGGAATTTCTAGACTTTCATCTGAAATATTTGGCGACCAAAGGAAAGAGAAGAATAACAGAGTCTTAGAGGAAGTATCAAAAGGGAGTAAGACTTTCTTTTTTTTTTTTCTTCTAAAGAGTGAGAAGACCAGTACGTATGGATCATAAATGAGGAGAGATATGAGAAAGGGTGGATGGTGCTAGAATATCTGGGATGAGAGGTTGGGGTAAGGTTCCAAGGGTCAGGATGGGATGGGATGGGATTGAATTCAGAGGTGGGTTACTTAGATTTATGCAGGAGGAGGGATGCCCCTTTCTTTGTAAATAGAAGGAAAATAAGAGATAGAGAAGCAAGAATGGGTTCAGTATTAACATCAAAAATGCATTTTCGGGGATCTCTGGGTGGCACAGTGGTTTGGCGCCTGCCTTGGGCCCAGGACGCGATCCTGGAGACCCGGGATTGAATCCCACGTCGGGCTCCCGGTGCATGGAGCCTGCTTCTCCCTCTGCCTGTGTCTCTGCCTCTCTCTCTCTCTCTCTCTGTGTGTGACTATCATAAATAAATTTAAAAAATTAAAAAAAAACAAAAATGCATTTTCCATTTTATCAGGGAAGGGTGGCAGATCTAAAATCCCAGTATTTTAAAAGCCATGATATAAGTGCTAATCGCTATGGTTATTCTGGCATCATGCATACAGTGGACAGCATCCCTTCTGTACTCACTGCGCTCAGAGCCTCCCACACAGCACTTCTCAACTTTCGAAGCAACCTTTCTCAGAGACATTTTCCATGTGTACTTCATACTCTGAGTTTTAAAAAACACAAAATTACATCCAGAGCGGCTAACAATTTGCAAAGGGTCTATCACCTTGAAAAGAATTTGCCATTAGTGCAAAGTTTACTTAACAAATTTCTACTGTGAGAGGAAGAATATGTGGGAGCAAAATTATGGAGGAAAAAAATCACTTAAGTCTATCTAATACCTTGATGTGGAAATTAGACCAGTGTGTAACTCTGAAATTACATATAAATGCCAAGGTCTGAACTGGGAGTTCTCAAATTCCGGTGAGCATCAGGATCACCGAGTAAGCTTATTAAAATGACAGGTTTTCGGGACCATGCTGAAATTTCCTTTGTCAGAATATTTTTTAAAAGATTTTATTTATTTATTCATGAGAGACACAAACAGAGAGAGGCAGAAACACAGGCAGAGGGAGATGCAGGCTCCATGCAGGGAGCCCGATGTGGTACTCGATCCGGAGACTCCAGGATCATGCCCTGGGCGAAAGAAGGCACTTAACCGCTGAGCCACCCTGGCATCCCACCTCTGTCAGAATATTGAAGGGACAAGTCCAAAGTTTTTGTCTAATTGTTGTCTGGTTCTGAGTAGAGGGCCTGTACAACTTAGATACCAAAAAAGCCAGGATCATAGACCATAGAATATTAAAATCTGAGAGGGATCTTGGTGTTTGTCTTGCCAAATCCTGACTGGCTTCGAAGGTGTATGAATCCTTTTTACGGTCACAAAGTGGCACACAAGGGCTGACAATCAAAGATTTTGACTTTATCTCCTGTGTTTAACATTAAATATACTCATATGACTTTTGCCTGCTGAAATTATTCTACCATCTTCCGGGAAAATGTTATTTCCTGTATTTCTAGACACTGCTTTTCTCTAAGTGCTTTAATTTATAAAGGTAAAGGAAAGCTACATGTAATTTGTGGATTGATTTCCTGAATTTTATATATTTGTGGAAGGGGCAAATTACACATGTACGTGGAATGGTTTGAAGTACTACTTTCTTAAGCATATCTACTTGCTCTCTGCCTTGTGTCCCCCACCCAACCCTACGAACACAGTTTCTTTCTTTCCTCCAGAAGAAATTAATTTGGGAGTTTAAGTAATTTGTTTTTACTCTGGTTCTTTAAAAGTTTGCAATGTTGGAAAGAGCTGACTCATTATCTTACCAATAGCTTCACAAAACAAATGGATTTTTGATTGTGATTAGAAGGCTTCAGGGCAGAAAGAAACTGCTAGAAACTTTTTGTTTGAGGAAAAAAAATATTGATACTCTAAGTGGGGTGGAGGTGAAAAGGGGGAATTGGGAGGCAACTAAAAATAAACAGTTTATTGAACAGAATTTCTGGGGATTGGCCCAGGATGTGCCTCACAAAACAGTATTGAGGAGTTGATGAGAGGGACCTATCATTGATTATTTTCTGCCCTTATCACCTTCAAATGAGAAGTTAAACCTAAGTCTCCATGTTTGTAAACAATTCCATATATTAAATGCCTTCTATTTGAAATACCTAACATGATTCTTTCTAGCTTGCTTGAAACCTATACTGCTATAACAACTCTATTAAGGGATGCATTCCAAACTTTGGTAAAGAGAAAAAATATTTTGGTTATTATATATTATTGTTCCTGTTGGATTCATTGATATATATTTTTTAAGATTTTATTTATTCACACAGAGAATGTCTATTACTTAGACACAGAGAGAGAGAGGCAGAGAAATAGGCAGAGGGAGAAATAGGCAGAGGGAAAAGCAGGTTGCATGTAGGGAGCCCGATATGGGACTGGATCCCAGGACCCCGGGGATCACAACCTGAGCCAAAGGCAGACGCTCAACCACTGAGCCACCCAGGCGTCACTCACTAATATTTTTGTTTTGGAGTATTTAGCTTATTGCTGTTTTAAAAAATTTCTCATGGACTACAATTCTATAAACAAAAATTAAAATCTAAAGTATTGGCTAGAAGAATATTCAGTATTTAGCTTTAAATAAAGCCTATCAAGAAAAAAATAGTTGAACAGTCCAAAATACCGATAAGAAAATGATATAAAGAGGTTATTTGGAGAAATATGAAATAGCAATGTACAATAATATGGAATTAGTGAATTGGGGTATTTCACATTAAAACATCAATGGCAAGGTGTTTTTATTTTCCATTAAATTGACAAAAATGAGAAAGAATGCCATCATCCAGTCTTGGCAAAGCTGTGGAGAAAAACACATTCTGAAATACTTTTTGAGAGCATGTGGATTGGCCTATCATCTTTTAAAGGGGGTTACCATTATGAACTACAATTTAAAATGTCCACATTTTGATATAGAAATGCCATTTCTAGGAATACATGCTTAAAACCTTAAATTTGTACAAATCTAAATAATTAGCGTTAAATAAAGTTATGCTATGTTGGTACTATTGGAATACTGAGCAATTTAAAAGAATGAATAAGGTTAAGGGTTTTATACACTAAAATAGAGAGCCCTAAGACTTATTTTATAAAAAAGCTAGTAAGACAATAATAAGTATTGTGAGTCTATTTATGATTTTGTCAGTTTGTATTTTTTTAAAGATTTTATTTATTTATTCACGAGAGACGCAGAGAGAGAGAGAGGCAGAGACACAGGCAGAGGGAGAAGGAGGCTCCTCGCAGGGAGCCTGATGTGGGACTCCATCCTGGGACTCCGGGGATAAGCCCTGAGCTGAAGGCAGACGCTCAACTGCTGAGCCACCCAGGTGTCCCCTTCAATTTGTATTTTGTTGATATATTGTATTATGCCATGTGATACTAGAAAGTACATAAATATGATATTTAGGATGGCTCTATAATGAATGCTGCTAGGCATTGCCCAGCAACCTGCTTAAAATGGAAGGACATTCCCCCACTTCTCAGTTTCTCGGTGGCTGGGCTGCCTGCTTACAGCTGTAGGTTCAGTCTTTTCTGGAAATTGTTCTTATCGAGAGTCCTGCTTCACTCCAGATCAAAGGGCATGCATGTAATGACTAGTCATTGCCAGGGTAGAAATGCCCAGGCTCCTTATTGCAATTCAGGACAACTCTGAAGTGTCATCCAGATTTCTCCATGGGTTTAGCTGCAGCGTTGGTTGAGACTGCATTGTAGCCCACCTTCCTCCTCTGACCACTCCTGCATTCTTCATTCTCTTTTTACAGATATTGATCATGGGAGCACTTCCTAATAAACCTCTCACACAGAGGTCTCTGTTTCAGGACCTTTTTCCTGGAAAACCCAATCTGTAACACTCATAATTTATTAATAATATGCATTTCTGCTGAGGTTAATTTATTTTGGTTGTTAAAGGTTTTTATTTAAATTCCATTTAGTTAACAGACAGTGTAATATCAGTTTCAGGTGAACGATATAGTGATTCAGCGCTTCCATACATCACCTGGTGCTTATCACAAGTGCCTCCCTTAGTTGCCATCACCTATTTCATCCATCCCACCCACCCTCCATATACCCTCTGGTATAAAGAAGAGCATTTCTTGGTTTGCTTTTATCTCTCTATCTTTTTCTCCTTTGCTCATTTGTTTTGTTTCTTAAATTCCACATATGAGTGAAATCATATGGTATTTGTCATTCTCTGACTCATTTTGCTTTGCATAATACTCTATAGCTTCATCCACATCATTGCAGATAGCAAGATTTCATTCTTTTTTATGGCTGAGTCATATTCCATCGTATATATACCACATCTTCATCATCTATTCATCTATTGATGGACACTCAGGCTGTTTTCATAGTTTTGCTATTGTTGATAATGCTACTATAAAAATCAGGATGTATGAATCCTTTCAAATCAGTACTTTTGTATCCTTTGGATAAATAGCAAGTAGTGCCATTGCTGGATCATAGGGTAGTTCCACTTTTAACATTTTGAGGAAGCTCCATACTGTTTTCCTTTCTACTGAGGTAAATTTAAATGGATGTGAAAAAGAGGGCTTATAGTTTTTGTTATTTTATTGACACCTAACCTTGAGCTTTTATGTATTCATGTAAGTTGTGTCATACTCTGAGTAAATGTCACAGTCTTTCTATCAGTATATAAGCTATCTTTTTCTAATTTTAAAATAGTCCAGTAAATGAATTTTACTTTATTTACTTGAAATTTTACTTAAGCAATTACCCTTTACCTTTTTTTTTTTAAACCTGAATTTGGAAGTTCAGAGTCTGCCTCGAGATTTTTATAAACTCATGGATTTTTAAGTTATCCTTGACGTTTAATTTCTGCTCACCCAAAAGATTTGGTTCCTGCCACTACTGACTCAAGCATTCTTTGCTCTTTCCACTCGTGTTAGTCCACATTTCACTTTCACCACTTCACCAGCCTCTTTCTTATCTCAAAGCAACACCAACATAGACTGTTATGTGGAATAGACTTTGTGGTAATGAAAAATAAAGAATAACATGGAATAGTAATTCATTTATATTTAAGGTAAGAAACCATTGTCCTCTCAGTATTTCTGCTACTGAAACATCTCTGTGGCCATTTTTCTTTGTTAAACTGTATTTTGACTAGCTTTTCTCTTCTTTTCTGTATGTTCTAAGGCTCTCCAAACCCTGAGACCTTAGCATGTCAATAATAGATTCTAAAACCTACAACTTGATTTTTAAAGTAATCTAGCTCTCAACCTCTACTCTAGGATATTTTGGAAATTTCAATTTCCCTCAACCTATTTCAAATGAGCTTTTGGGAAATGTAATGCACATTATGTAAGAGCATATGGGATTAAATTTTTTTGTTGTTGTTACATGAGATTGGCCTTTTTCAGCCTGCCTTTCAAATTCAATCTGATGAGGTCCATAAATTAATCATTTTCATACAAGTATAAATAGAAACATTTGGCTTAAGGAGTCTTCTACATGTCCACATAATCCCAGCCTAAAGCTCTATCTTCCACATTTCTGGATCACTCAATGATCCATAGCCATAACCTTGTTTCTATGTTTACCATAGATAGCCTTGTTGCTTAAACTATAAAAGCCAACTACTCTCCATTGAAATAAATGATTTTTTTGGTGAATTCCAGAGCTGTCATCTCTTCAAAACAGCTCTAATTTACCCTCATTGTTCCTAGTAATTTTATTCCCTGTGTGTCCTAATGGTCTTTGAAAAGCATTGATTAATAGAGCCATTCCCTCAAACACTGAGTCCCTTCCATGTGCCAGGCCCGTGGTGTTCGAAGTGCTTGGAGCACAATGTGAAACAAAACCTAGAGTTTCCTTTTTATCTTGGAATTTAGAGTCTGGTGGGGGGTTAAAGCTTATGATGTTCTATTTATCTACTTATTTACTACTTTACTTGCCAATACAGTAAATTATATATGTATGATAGTGTTAAGTTCTATAGTAAAAAAAATGTTTTGAGTATATTTGTCAGAAAAGTTTTGCTGATAGAACTATCTCCAAACATTAGTGTCTTTCCCAACACATATTGTATTTCTTACTCCATCATCTGGAGTTTGGCTGGTTCCTGTGGCAATGGGGAGGGAAAGTGGTAAGGTAAGTGTGGCTTCTAAAGGCTTTCACCCAGAACTGATACATGTTATTTATTCTCATTCCTTTAGCCAAAGTAAAGCAGATGGGCAAGTTGAACTTATAACTGTGAAGTATAGTTCCTTCATGTTCCTGAATAGGGGAAAAATAGAACCTCTATAAAGCATTCTAATGACTTTTTGTATAAAGAACTGAGGAATTCGATGAGGATGGGTTGCATTTGTAAGTAGGTTTGTAAAGATAAGTTTCATAGAGAAAATATGATTTGATCCAAGACATGGGAGGCAAGAGTGTTAGCCATGGATATAACTGGGGGTTGGAAACTCTCAGTATTAAAAAAAAAATACATTTCCAGATATAGGAAAACAGCCAGTGTAAAATCATCAGGCAAGAGCACACTAAGACCGTGTGAGCAACAACAAAGCCAGTGTGGCTGAAGTAGAATGAGCAAGATGGAGGGCAGCATGAGGTCATAGAACAAGAATAAGCAATAATATTTAGGGCCTTTAGGTCATAATAAAGACCCCGGCCTTTACTTCAAGTGAAATGGGGAGTCACTGTGAGATTTTTACTTTCTTGCAGACTGAGCCTCACTCTCATCTGTTAGGTCTTCACTGCTGCTATTATGAATGTAATTTACTCTTTCCTTTTCCCTAATCTCTCTGGCAAATCCACTCATATTCCATCATCAATTTATAGTCTCCAGATTTGTTCAGTATCTCTCTGTGACTGAGTATAGGGACATTTCTGCCTTGACAGAACTCTGCTGACCTCACTCCATCACTTAACTGCTGGTACCTGCCTCACCTCTCCTTCTCTTGTTATTATGTGCCAAATTGCTTATGCTTACTGTCCCTCACACTTTCCAAAGCCTCTGACTCACTAATGCTGACCTTCAAAATCAGTTTTACTTGAAAAGACCAGAGGGTATTTTGGTATTTTCCATGTAGTTTTCCTGTGTTTTCTCTACTAGAACACAATCCATATCACTGAAAGATGCTTGAGAGATGTGTAGGAGCTATATTGCAAGGATTCCATAATTCCTTTCATTAGTGTGTGGCACAATGTAATGGATACCAATTGTGTTAAGAATAAAAAAGTCTTTGCTCAATATGGCAGTGTTACTTTTATGAAGCAAGGCACACTAATTCATGTTTACAGAGTTGTTTTTTTTTTTTTTTTTTTGCCACACCAGAAGCATATAGCATCAGATTATAACAGAAAGCCCTCTCAAGTATTCTCGGGGGATAACCTTAATTAATACACTTGTTAGTCTATTTGGTCTGATATAACAAAAATATTCTAGACAAGGTGGCTTATAAACAGTACAGATTTCCTTCTTCTAGTTCTACAGGCTTCTACAGGAAGTCCAAGGCACCAAGAGATTTAGAGCATGCTTCCTGATTCAGAGATGGCCATCTTTTTGCTGTGTCCTCACATGGCAAAGAGGCAAGGAGGGGATCTCTGGACTCTAATATAAGGGCACTAATCCCATTCATGAAGGCTCAACCCTTGTGACATAATTATCTGCCCAAGGCTTCACCTTTCAACACTATCACTTTGGGGTTTAGGGTTTCAACACATGAATTTTGGAGGATGTAAATATTTAGCCCATAGCATTCTGCCCTTGGCCCCAAGTTCCTCCAAAATTTATATCCTTCTCATATTCAAATAAATTCATTATATTCCAATAACCCTAGAAGTTTTAACTCATTCCAGCATCAACTCTAAATTCTAAAATTTAAAGCCTCATCTAAATCAGAAATGGCTAAGACTCAAAGTATGATTCATCCTGGGGCAAATTGCTCTCTAGCTGTGAACTTATGAAACCAAACAAGTTATATGCTTCCAAGCACAATGGTGGAACAGACACAGGATACACATGTCCATTGCAAAAAGGAAATATAGGAAAGAAGAAAGGGATAAGGGATCCCAAGCAAGTTCAAACCACAAGGCAAACTGAGATCATAAGGCCCATAAGTAATCCTCCTTACTTGATGTACTGCTTAGCAAGATGGACAGGAGTGGCTCTTGGCCTGTGTCCTGTGGCCTTTTTGGGCTGGGATCCCAAGTCTATGGCTCCTTGTGGCTCCATCCTTTGAAACCTAGGTAGAGGCATCCATGACCATGTAACTTATGTAATCTTTATGTCAATAGAGATGGCACCATGTGAACACCACAAAAATTTGCCACCTGTACTGTCTAGAGGGGTGGCCATGGAGGCCTGCATGGTACCAAGGCCTGCCACAGTCATACATGAACAGACAGAAGACCATGGAGTCTGTGAGGTGAGTGGAGCCTGGGATGTGAGGCAGTGCCAGGCAGCATGCACTGAAGTCCCACAGGTACTGATGAATCCTTCTTTGAAACCATTCTGGCCTCTGACCCTTCCACTCTGGGCCTGTGACAGGAGTAGCAGCTGATAGACTCTAAATTGCATTCAGGGTCAGTTTTCAATTCTTTTGGAGAATAGCTGCTAGCTTCTTTTGAGATGGCCGATCCATTTTAAACTTCTCTTGCTTGGCCACATCCTTACTGTTCTCTTCTGACCATGCTTCCTTATTTTTTACAATATAGATAGCATGAGAATTTTCCAAATCTTTGAGTTATGCTTCCTTTTCACTTACCAATTCCATCTTTAGGTCATTTCTCACTTCTCACATTTTACTATGAGCAGTTAGGAGGGGCCCAGCTGCAGCTTGTTTAGAAAAAGCTTCAGCTAAATATCTAATTTCATTGTTCCCAAGTTCTACTTTCCACAAAATGCTGGAACATGAGCACAATTCATCCAAGTTCTTTGCCACTTTATGACAAAGATAATCTTTTATCCAGTTTCAAACTCATTTTTCTCATTTCTGTCTGAAACCACATCAGAATGACCATTATCATCCACATTTCTACTAATATTCTCTTCAGGATTATTTACATGTTCTCTAAGCAGATTGAGGTCTTTATAGCGCTCATCTTTTCTTTCTGAACTCTCATCAGAATTGTCTTTAAAAGTCCATTCATATGGTGTAGACATTTTCCAGCATAAGCTTCAGAATTCTTTTTTTTTAAAGTTTTATTTTATTTTTTTTTAATTTTTTATTTATTTATGATAGTCGCACAGAGAGAGAGAGAGAGAGAGGGGGGGGGGCAGAGACACAGGCAGAGGGAGAAGCAGGCTCCATGCACCGGGAGCCCGATGTGGGATTCGATCCCAGGTCTCCAGGATCGCGCCCTGGGCCAAAGGCAGGCGCCAAACCTCTGCGCCACCCAGGGATCCCAAGCTTCAGAATTCTTAAAGCGTCTACCTTTTCTAGTTCTATCTAAAATCAATTCCAAATTTTAAGGTATTACAACAGCACCCCACTTCTTGATATTTCTTTTTATCTTATTCTGTCCTGGCTGTTATTACAAAAATGCTGTAGACTGGGTGGCTTATAAACAACAGAATTTTATTTGCCACCATGCTAGAAACTGGGAAATTTAAAATCAAGTTACCAGTAGAGTCCTTGTCTTGTGAGGATTCACTTTCTGGTTCTTAGACAGCCATCTTCTCACTGTGTCCTCACATGATGGAAGAGGTGAGGGGGCTCTGCTCTCCTGGGTCTCTTTTATAAAGGTACTAATCACTCATGAGCACTCCACCCTCATCATCAAAACATCTCCTAGTACCAAAACATTAGGGGTTAGGGTTCCCACATTTGAATTTGGGGAAGGGATACACAGTCTATAGCAATATCTAAGCATAGTTTTGGGAGGGAGTTTTTGGGTTCAAATCCTGGCTCTGATATTTACTAGATTTGTGTTCTTGAATTCTCCTCAGTTTCCTTGCTTCCTAAAAACCAAATAGGGGAAGCCCGGGTGGCTCAGTGGTTTAGCACCACCTTCCACCCAGGGAATGATCCTGGAGACCCGGGATCGAGTCCCACATCGGGCTCCCTGCATGGAGCCTGCTTCTCCCTCTGCCTGTGTCTCTGCCTCTCTCTCTGTCTCTCATGAATAAATAAATAAAATCTTTAAAAAACCCAAATAAGATACATCACATATGTATTGCTGCCTGGCATGTAGTTAAGTGTTCCATAGAGTTAAGTTGTTTTTATAATTCATGCTTTTGGAAGTCAGTGTCCACGTAAAGGCCCTAGAATACCCTTGATTTAATGGAATTATTTGAAACCTTCTAAGCTCTCTTTGGTCATAAACTGTCTTCTGGTTTTCTTAGATTTATTTTATACTGCTATTCCTGTGAGAGAAACCCCATAATAAATTGAGTGATAGTTATTGATTTCTTGGCAACACCACTCTTCCTCTTTAGTTTCTTTACCAACACCTGAATGAAATAGTTACCTCTGTCCTATTATTGGGACATTAGCAAGCCAAGTTCCTATTGGGTAGCAAGGAATGCTTGAGCTGTAGTGTGTGTACTGCAAGAGTCAAAGCTGTCTACCTATCAATTGCAATAGCAGTGAACAGCTATGTTTTATACAATGCTAGCTACCAATGAAAGGACTGAGGGCGAAAAGATCATGGCTATTCTGTAGCTTTTCCCAGCAGGCCTGTGGCTGCTTATGTTGGGTTTGTTTTGGAGATGTTGCATAGAATCCTAGAAGTCATTCACCAGTTTGAGTAATGAGAACTTCCAATGACTGAAAACAAAAAACTATTTTTGGAGTTGGGATATTCTTTGGTTATGTAATCACATCAGAGATGTCTACTCTTTGGTACAGTGGAAATACAGCATATGAAATAAATATTTATTTCCTAAATTAAAAATGAAGAAAATCAGATTTATTTTTGTTAAGAATTCTCAAATGTTTGCTAAAAAAGAGATGTGCTGAGATTGCAAAATTAGATCTGAAAATTATCATGCCACTTTTATAGTCAGCCCTTCAGTGGCTTCCTCCTGATTCCTGCCATTTGTTCTGTGAATTTCTGATCCTGGATTTAAAGGATCTGCTTGGTCCTCCCCTACACTATTGTTATAGCCTACTTCCTATTTATCTTCCATACATTCTTTGTGTTCTAATGAAACTGACCAAATCTAATTTTACCCAAACATACTCTCTAATGTTACTCTTCTATGTGATTACTAACACTGGTCTCAGTGCATAAAATTCTTCCCATCCATATCAAAATGTGCTCAGTATTCAAAGTCTACTTCAAATATCTTGTCCATGATGTCTTTCCAGAAATCCCCTTGCAATTGATCTTTCCCTCCTCTGAAGTTCTATAGTCTCTTGTCTGTAACCCTTTTATGGTCTGTATATCACTCTTTTTTTGGCCATACTTCCACATTTTCCTCATAGATACATGGCTATATATTCCTAAAAGGGATTTTTTTTGGTGATCTATGCAGGTATATTTTTGTTCAAGGTGAGGAGACAAACCCTTTCTAATATGCAGTACCTACAGCTTTTCTTTGGGACAAATGCTGCTGGAGGGGTTTTGTTCAGTGAAAAGGAAGTGCCTGGGAAATCACTTCCCTCCAGCCCAACCCTTGCAGCAATGCTTAGTCAGTGTCCTTACAAATTTTGGATTATGGAATTCTAGGTCTCTTTCCTGTGAAGAGGTTGTGGAGGACAGCTCTGAGGTAAACTTCTACTCCAGAGCTATCTTGTAGTATCAGGCTCTATCTATTCTCTACTGGGATTTGAGATCATATCCCTTATGAGCTTCCTCCAATTTCCCATTATGTTTCCCCACTCCCTATATAGGTTCCTTCATGAGCACACCCTTAATAAATCATCTGCATAGCAATCGTCATCTCAAAATCTCTTTCCAGACAACTGTACCTAAGGCAGTTCTTTATGTGAAAAGCTATATCTGATTCATCCTTTTACTTCCCAGAGTTCCCAATGTAGTGTCCAGCATATAGTAAATCTTTACATGTTAGCAGAATAAAAAAAGAAGAAATGAATATATTAATAGTGACTTGTTTATTGGTATTTCAGAGAGAAGTCCAAGTGGCTACCTCAAAGAGTAGAAAAGGGAACTTTTGGCTACTGGCTACTGTCCTTTACCAAGTTCTCCACTAAAGCTATCAGCATTCCCTTCCAAGAATAAAGGTATAGTATCAGAAACATACTGTTCATCCGTGCAATAAATGTTTATTGTATGTCTATTATTTATCATCATCTTTTAGAAGGATTTTTTTTATTATGATAGTTTTACTCTATTTTGTTGATGTAAATGAAACCAAGGTGTTAATTGATAGTGAAATGATAATCAGTTAGATTGAAGGGCACACATTAGATCACTCTCAAGAGAGTGATGTGATGTTTCCTCTTCAGTTAATTCTCACTCATCTGGTAGTGCTGAATTATGGAACTGGGCTAATAATTTTATTGCTGTTTAATATTTCAAATATTTATATTCCCAGAAAAGTGAGTCTGAATACAATAGCTCAGTTGAAAAATATAAACCAAAAACAGTTTAAGTGACTCAAGTAGAGGTTTAAGACTTTATTTAACTGATGTGTATCAAGGAGCGCTTGAAGACCAAGTAACTGCTCAGGTGGAAACAGAATTGGTTTCATAGAGATTGGGGGGAAAAAGATATTGTGACAGAATTCAGGTTTCTTCTTTACTGCAGAACTCAAGGAAGAGACAGTTTTCTGTGCCTCTTGCTTAGGATCATTAGTAAAATCCCCTTCTTGCAACTAGTAGAACAGTTATTTCCTTAGGTGTTTGCAGGTGTTGCAGTTTGTCGAAATTTAGGAGAGGAGGAAGTAGCAAAGAAAGGGAAAAAAGGAAAGGAGAAGGAAAAAAGGTAAAAGAGTCAAAGCTTAAGGAAAGGGAAACTGGGGTTTCTCTTTTACATCCTTAGTAAACAAATGATTGTTGAAAATTTTCAGTAGAAATGTCGACGGTTATTCACCTTCTCCAGTGTGGAAGCACTGGCTAATGCTCTAAGAAACTGGTTATTATAAAACCCAATGACACAGAGATCAATGGAACAGAATAGAGAACCCAGAAGTGGAACCTCAACTCTGTGGTCAACTGATCTTCAACAAGACAGGAAAGAATATTCAATAGAAAGAAGACTGTATCTTCAATAAATGGTATTGGGAAAATTGGACAGCCACATATAGAAGAATGAAACTGTACCATTTTCTTACACCATACACAAAGATAAACAAAAATGGATTAAAGACCTAAATGTGAAACAAGAAACCATCAAAATCCTAGAGGAAAACACAGGCAGCTACCTCTTCATTCTCAGCTACAGCAACTACTTAGACGGGCCAACAGCGGCAAGAGAAACAAAAGCAAAAATGAACTATTGGGACTTCATCAAGATAAAAAGCGTCTGCACAGCAAAGGAAACAGTCAACAAAACTAAAAGGCAACCTACAGAGTGGGAGATGTTTGCAAATGACATATCAGACAAAGGACAAGTATTCAAGATCTATAAAGAACTTCTCAAACTCAATGACCAAAAAACAATCCAGTCAAGAAATGGGCAGAAGACATGAACAGACATTTCTCCAAAGAAGACATACAAATGGCCAACAGGTATATGAAAAAATGCTCCAAATCACTTGACATCAGGGAAATACAAATCAAAACCACAATGAGATACCACCTCATGCCAGACAGATTGCCTAAAATTAACAAGACAGGAAACCACAAATGTTGGCGAGGATGCAGAGAAAGGGGAACCCTTTTACACTGTTGGTGGGAATGCAAGCTGGTACAGCCACTCTGGAAAATGGTATGGAGATTCCTCAAGAAGTTAATAATAGAGCTACTCTACAACCTAGCAATTGCACCACAGGTATTTATCCCAAAGACACAAATGTAGTGATCTGAAGGGGATCCTGCACCCAAAAGTTTATAGCAGCAATGGCCACAATAGCCAAACTGTGGAAATGGCCGAGATGCCCTTCAACAGATGAATGAATAAGGGATATGAATAAATGATACAATGAAATGTTACTCAACCATCAGAAAGAATGAATACTTGCCATTTACATCAATGTGGATGAAACGGGGGTATCATGCTGAGTGAAATAAATCAATCGGAGAAATAATTATTGTATGGGCTCAGTCATATGTGAAATATGAGAAAAAATGCAGAGGATCATAGGGTAAGGGAGGGAAAGCTGAATGGGAAGTCATCAGAGGTGGAGAAAAACTATGAGAGACTCTTAACTATAGGAAACAAACTGTGGGGGGGCCAAGATGGTGGAAGAGTAGGGTCCCCAAGTCACGCATCCCCACCAACTTACCTAGATAACTTTCAAATCATCCTGAAAACCTATGAATTTGGCCTGAGATTTAAAGAGAGAACAGCTAGAATGCTACAGTAAGAAGAGTTCGTGCTTCTATCAAGGTAGGAAGATGGAAAAATAAATAAATAAAAAAGCATCCAGTGGCTAAGGGGGGCAGTGAGAGCCCCCAGGACAGGAAATCCCAGTCCCAGAGAAGCAGGAACCATAGCAAACTTCCCGGATGGAAAGGCACTCACAGGGAGCTCAGGCAGGAACCCAGGAGGGGCATTGGAGCCCCCAGGTTCCCGGGTCACTGAGGAGGTGCACCCCAGGAGTGTGCCACACACCGTGGCCGAGCTCCCTAAAGACCTGGAGCGCTCGCCCTGTGCAGCCCCGGGAACAGCTCAGGTGGCGGCTCTGGCAGTGGCTCCGCACAAAGGAGGCTGCACGGCCCGGGATCCTATTCAAGCAGCACAGGCCCTGGAGCCCAGGGCACTGGGGGACACAGCCCAGGATCCTGAGCTCCCCCTGGGAAAGGCGGAGGCCAGGAGGACACAGGACAGCGAGGAGGCTCCTGCTGCCGGGTGTCCTGAGCTGTGCAGATCAGCGCTCCCCACCCCCAGAGCATCCAGGCCCCTGCGGACTGAGAGACTGTGGTAGTCACTGCGGGAGCTGACTCCAGGGCTGGAGACTTGGCCGCCACCACTGTTGTTGTTCCTCCTGGTGTCACCTTGTGCCTCGGACTGAGCGGGGCCACCAGGGAACAGGGGATAGCAGGATAAACAGCTCCCACTGAGCCCTGCACTTGGCAGGGTGTGGGAAGCTCCCCCAGGTACACACAATTGACAATCAGCACAGCAGGCCCCTCCCCCAGAAGACCGGCCGGAAGGACAGGGGAAGAGCAAGTTCTTGGACAAGCAGCACTGGAAAGCTCCATGGGAAGTTGAGGGACTTACAGTATATAGAATCAGAGGATACCCATCCTTGTTTAGTTTTGTTTTGTTTTGTTTGTTTGTTTTGGTTTTTTATGTGTTTTTGTTTTTGATTTTTGTTCTTTGTTTGATTTGCCTTCTTTCTCTTCTTTTTCCTTCCTATTTACAGTACAACTTATTTTTAGCCACTCTGCACTGAGCAAAATGACTAGAAAGAAGAACTCACCATAAAAAAAAAAATCAGAAATAGTACACTCTCTCACAGATTTACAGAATTTGGATTACAATTCAGTGTCAAAAAGCCAATTCAGAAGCATAATTATAAAGCTACTGGTGGCTCTGGAAAAAAACAGAAAGGATTCAAGAGACTTCATGACTGCAGAATTTAGATCTAATCAGGCCAAAATAAAAATCAATTAAATGAGATGCAATCCAAACTGGAGGTCCTAACGACGAGGGTTAATGAGGTAGGAGAACAAGTGAGTGACATAGAATAAAAGTTGATGGCAAGGAAAGAAGCTGAGGAAAAAAGAGAAAAACAATTAAAAGATCATAAGGAAAGGTAAAGAAAATAAGTGACAGCCTCAGAAGGAAAAATCTACGTATAATTGGGGTTCCAGAGGATGCTGAAAAGGACAGAGGACCAGAAAATGTATTTGAATGAATCATAACTGAGAACTTCCCTAACTTGGGTAGGGAAACAGGCATTCAGATCCAGGAGATAGAGATATTCCCCCTAAAATCAATAAAAACCGTTCAATACTTCCACATTTAATAGTGAAAGTTGCAAATTCCAAAGATAAAGAGAAGATCCTTAAAGCAGCAAGAGACAAGAGATCCCTAACTTATATGGGGAGAGATATTAGATTAACAGCAGACCTCTCCACAGAGACCTGGCAGGCCAGAAAGGGCTGGCAGGATATATTCAGGATCCTAAATGAGAAGAACCTGCAGCCAAGAATACTTTATCCATCAAGGCTCTCATTCAGAATAGGAGAGATAAAGAGCTTGCAAGATAGGCAGAAACTGAAAGAATATGTGACCACCAAGCCGGCTCTGCAAGAAATATTAAGGGAGACTGTAAAAGAAAGAGGAAGTCCAAGAAATAATCCAGAAAAGCAGGGACTGAATAGGTATTATGATGACACTAAATTCATATCTTTCAATAATAACTGTGAACGTGAATGGGCTTAATGATCCCATCAAAGGCACAGGGTTTCAGACTGAATAAAAAAGCAAGACCCATCTATTTGCTGTCTACAAGAGACTCATTTCAGACCTAAAGACACCTACAGCCTGAAAATAAAAGGTTGGAGAACCATTTACCATTCAAAGGGTCATCAAAAGAAAGCAGGGGTAGAAATCCTCATATCAGATAAATTAAAATTTATCCCAAAGACTGCAGTAAGAGGTGAAGAGTGACACTATATCACACTTAAGGGATCTTTCCAACAAGAGGACCTAACAATCATGAATATTTATGCCCCTACTCTAGGAGCTACCAGGTATATCAATCAATTAATAACCAAAGTAAAGACATACTTAGATAATAGTACACTAATATTGGGAGACTTTAACCCGGCGCTTTCTGTAAATGACAGATATTATAAGAACAACATCTCCAGAGAAACAAGAGCTTTAAATGATACACTGAACCAGATGGATTTCACAGATATTTACATAACTTTACATCCAAATGCAACTGAATACACATTACATATTCTTCTCAAGTGCACATGGAGCTTTCTCCAGAATAGACCACATAGTGGGTCACAAATCAGGTGTTAACCGATACCAAAAGATTGGGATTGTCCCCTGCATATTCTCAAACCATAATACTTTGAAACTAGATCTAAATCACAAGAAGAAATTTGGAAGAAATTAAAACATCCTGCTTAAAGATGAGAGGGTTAAACCGAAATTAGAGAACAATTAAAAAGATTCATGGAAACTAATAAGAATGTAGATACCACACTTCACAATCTTTGGGATACAGCAAAAGCAGTCCTGAGGGGGAAATACATCGCAATACAAGCATCCATACAAAAACTGTAAAGAACTGAAAAACACAAGCTAACCTAGCACCCAAAGGAGCTGGAGAAGGAACAGCAAATAAAACCTTCAGCCAGCAGAATTTAATAAAGATTTGAGCACAGGGATCCCTGGGTGGCGCAGCAGTTTGGCGCCTGCCTTTGGCCCAGGGCGCGATCCTGGAGACCCGGGATCGAATCCCACATCGGGCTCCCGGTGCATGGAGCCTGCTTCTCCCTCTGCCTGTGTCTCTGCATCTCTCTCTCTCTCTCTCTGTGTGTGACTATCATAAATAAATAAAAAAAAATTTAAAAAAAAAAAAAAAGATTTGAGCACAACTCAATGTAATAGAGACCAGAAGAACTGTGGAACAGATCAACAAAACCAGGAGATGGTTCTTTGAAAGAATTAAGAGGATAGATAAATCCCTAGCCAGCCTCATTAAAAAGAAGAGAGAAAAGACTCAAATTAATTAAATCACGAATGAAAAAGGGGAGATCACCACCAAAACGAAGGAAATACAATTTTAAAAACATATTATGAACAGCTATACACCAATAAATTAGGCCATCTAGAAGTAATGGATAATTACTAGAAAACCACAAACTACCAAAACTGGAACAGGAAGAAATAGAAAACCTGAACAGGCCAATTACCAGGGAGGAAATTGAAGCAGTCATCAAAAACCTCCCAAGACACAAAAGTCCAGGGCCAAATGGCTACCCAGGGAAATTCTATCAAACGTTTAAAGAAGAAACAATACCTATTCTACTAAAGCTGTTTGGAAAGATAGAAAGAGATGGAGTACTTCCAAACTCGTTTTATGAGGCCAGCATCACCTTATTTCCAAAACTAGACAAGACCCCACCACAAAGGAGAATTACAGACCAATATCCCTGATGAACAGAGATGCAAAAATTCTCAACAAGATATTAGCCAATAGGATCCAACAATACATTAAGAAGATTATCCACCATGACCAAGTGGGATTTATCCCCAGGAGGCAAAGCTGGTTCAACACTCGTAAAGCAATAAATGTGATAGATCATCTCAACAAGAGAAAAAACAAGAACCATATGATCCTCTCAATAGATGCAGAAAAAGCATTTGACAAAATGCAGCATCCATTCCTGATCAAAACTCTTCAGAGTGTAGGGATACAGCGAACATTCCTCAGCATCTTAAAAGCCATATACAAAAAGCCCACAGCCAATATCATTCTCAATGGGGAAACACTGGGACCCTTTCCCCTAAGATCAGGAACACTACAGGGATGTCCACTCTGGCAACTGCTATTCAACATAGTACTAGAAGTCCTAGCCTCAGCAATCAGGCAACAAAAGGAAATAAAAGGCATTCAAATTGACAAAGAAAAAGTCAACTCTCCCTCTTTGCACATGATATGATACTGTCCATAGAAAACCCTGAAGACTCCACCCGAAGATTGCTAGAACTCATACAGCAATTTGCAGTGTGGCAGGATACAAAATCAATGCCCAGAAATCAGTGGCATTTCTCTACACTAACAATGAGACTGAAGAAAGAGAAATTAAGGAGTCAATCCCATTGACAATTGCACCCAAAGGAATAAGATACCTAGGAATAAACCTAACCAAAGAGGTAAAGGACCTATACCCTGAGAACTACAGTACACTTCTCAAACAAATTGAGGAAGACACAAAGAGATGGAAAAATATTCCATGCTCACGGATTGGAAAAATTAATATTGTGAATATGTCTATGCTAGCCAGGGCAATTTACACATTTAATGCAATCCCTATCAAAATACCATGAAATTCCTTAAGAGAGTTGGAAGAAATCATCTTAAGATTTGTGTGGAATCAGAAAAGACCCCAAGTAGCCAGGGGAATATTAACAAAGAAAACCAGAGCTGGAGGCATCACAATGCCAGATTTCAGGTTGTACTACAAAAGCTGTGGTCATCAAGACAGTGTGGTACTGGCACAAAAACAGACATATAGATCAATGGAACAGAATAGAGAATCCAGAAATGGGTCCTCAATCTACGGTCAACTAATATTCGGCAGAGGAAAGACTATCCACTGGAAAAAAGACAGTCTCTCCAATAAATGGTGCTGAAAAAATTGGCCATCCACATGCAGAAGAATGAAACTAGACCATTCTCTTTACACCATACACGAAGATAAACTCAAAATGAGTGAAAGATCTAAATGTAAGACAAGAATCCATTAAAATCCTAGAGGAGAACACAGGCAACACCCTTTATGACCTTGGCCACGGCAACTCCTTGCAAGATACATCTATGAAGGCAAGAGAAACAAAAGCAAAAATGAATTATTGGGACTTAATCAAGATAAAAAACTTCTCCACAACAAAAGAAACAGTCAAAAAAACTAAAAGACAACCTACAGAATGGGAGAAGATATTTGTAAATGACCTATCAGATAAAGGACTAGTATCCAAGATCTATAAAGAACTTATTAAACTCAACAGCAAAGAAACAAACCAATCATGAAATGGGAAAAAGACACGAATAGAAATCTCACAGAGGAAGACATAGACATGGCCAACAAGCACATGAGAACATGCTCTGCATCCTTTGCCATCAGGGAAATACAAATCAAAACTACAATGAGATCCCACCTCACACCAGTGAGAATGGGGAAAATTAACAAGACAGGAAACAACAAATGTTGGAGAGGATGTGGAGGAAGGGGAACCCTCTTGCACTGTTGGTGGGAATGTGAACTGGTGCAGCCACTCTGTTAAACTGTGTGGAGGTTCCTCAAAATTTAAAAAGAGATCTGCCCTATGACCCAGTAATTGCACTGCTGGGAATTTGACCCAAAGATACAGATGCAGTGAAATACCGGGGCACCTGCACCCCAATGTTTATAGTAGCAATGTCCATAATAGTCAAACTGTGGAAGGAGCCTCAATGTCCATCGGAAGATGAATGGATAAAGAAGATGTGCTCTAGGTATACAATGAAATATTCCTCAGCCATTAGAAACGACAAATACCCACCATTTGCTTCGACGTGGATGGACTTGGAGGGTATTATGCTGAGTGAAATAAGTCAATCGGAGAAGGACAAATATTATATGGTCTCATTCATTTGGGGAATATAAAAAAATAGTGAAAGGGAATAAAAGGGAAAGGAGAGAAAATGGGTGAGAAATATCAGTGAGGATGACAGAACCTGAGAGCCTCCTAACTCTGGGAAACGAACAAGGGGTAGTGGAAAGGGAGGTGGGCGGGGGTTTGGGGTGACTGGTGACAGGCACAGAGTGGGGCTTTGTTGGGATGAACACTGGGTGATATGCTATATTTTTGCAAATTGAACTCCAATAAAGAAAACAAAAGGAGACAAACTGAGGGTTGCTGTAGGGCAAGTGGGTGGGAGGATAAGATAATTTCGTTGTGGGTATTAAGGAGGGCATGTGATATGTTGAGTGCTGCATTATATATGCGACTGATAAATCATCGAACACTACATCTGAAACTAAGTATGTACTATATGTTGACTAATTGAATTTAAAGAAAAATTAAATAAAACCCAATGAAAATCAGGAAGTAGAGGCATTGAGTCTGTGACTCCATAACTTTATAATATAAAAGACAGGTATGTAACTCTCTTCTGTTTTTTTATTATATATCATTTTGTCATTTTGTGTTTATATTTTGATTTATGTTTGCATTTGCTTTTTTTAAAAAAGATTTTATTTATTTATTCATGAGAGACACAGAGAGAGAGAGAGCAGCAGAGACACAGACAGAGGAGAAGCAGGCTTCATGCAGGAAGCCTGATGTGGGACTCGATCCCTGGACTCCAGGATCAGTCCCTGGCCCGAAGGCAGGCGCCAAGCCGCCTTATGTTTGCATTTTCTGATTTTGTTATGTGATAGAAAAAAATTAGGTTATGTAATTACTTCCAGATACCTAATCATGTTAACCTGTAATTTATCCTCAGAGTTAACCAAATCTGTTGACCATGTCTATTTTATTTTATTTTATTTTATTTTATTTTTTTGACCATGTCTATTTTAATTCAACCTTACTGTATGATTGTGTTGAGAAATAATCTAATGACAAAAGCTCTTCTAAATCTGAAAATATATTTTAATACTATCAATCCTGAGATTTCTGTATTATTAGTCTTTCCTTTCGTCTTTTGAATTGAACCAGAATTTGCAGCAAAGTGAGATTTGCTATCTTTACTGCACTCAGCAAACTGTAGCGAGGTTTAATTTTGACTATTTGTGCACTTTAGCTAACAGTTAAATGGATCAAATTTGGAATCACTATAAATAGGATATTAAAGCAGAACACAAGTGCAAAATGTAGAGTGTTACAAAATCATATCTTTCAAAATGGTAAATAATGATGCAATAAAAAAGATTGATAACTGCTCTCCATTTTTATTGCATTAAATATTGGTTTGAATATATAAAAGTTCTTAAATAAATAATACATAAAAGAATACATTTTAGAGTACATATATGGTATTTAAATGTTGATATGATTCTGAACTAACCATAACATTTTAATGCCTCACATTAAGCATTGTAGTCTAGGAACACCAAGAGAAAAGTTAAAAAAAAAGTAATATAAAATATGGTTTAATAATCTTTCCCTCTTGTGCATTTTGCAACAGTCTTCAGTAGTTTATTTATTGGCAGTGTTACTCTTAAATATAAAGTAGTTAAGATTTCTAAAATATCGCCTCCTACTTAGGCTTTCAGGGACCAAGTGCTTTCTCAAGTTCCATATTTTCCAAAATTTGTGCCTCATTCTGCTAATCTTTAAAATGTTATTTCAAGTATCTGAAAGGAATAGAAACAGATCACAATTGACTATATGAATGATTTATTGGCATCAAAGTCCAAAACTTGAAGAACAGAAAAATAGTTATCTTCAACAAAGCTTAGTAAATTTTTTTCTATCATATTTGGAAACTGATTCTCTACTTAGAAGATGTTCTAAGACTATTTTATTCTTACACAAAATCCATGAGTAGGTCTAATATTTTTTATTTATTTATTTATCTAGTAATTTTACTATAAGAATTATTCAAACAGTTGCTCTACATCACTTGAGAATAGCAGTTCTATTTTTTTGTTTTTGTTTTTCAATTCTCTGTTTTGATGATGTTTGGATGTAGTTTAGGGCAGGAGAACTGGATAAGAACATGTCCAGCCTCCAGAAAAGAAATGAAAGTTATTAGAAAGTTAACCTTGGCATCTTGGGGATGTGTACTAGACTTAAAAACTACTGGCTTTACTATCAAATGTAGGTTTTCATTTTCATAAATCCTATACATATTTATATCTAATACTGTCTTCTTTGGGATGTATTCTGGTATATTTCATTTCAATCTTTCTTTTTTAAAAAAAAAAGATTTTTATTTATTTATGAGAGAGAGAGGGAGAGAACAAGCAGAGGCAGTAGCAGAGGGAAAGAGGGGATGCAGACTCCCTGCTGAGCAGGGAGCCTGATGTGGGGCTCGACCCCAGGACCCTGAGATCATGACCTGAGCTGAAGGCAGATACTTCACCCACTGAGCCACCCAAGCACCCCTCGCCCTTTTTTTTTTCTGGACTCAACTTTGGAATAAGGAACATTTTTGCTATTGTTTTACATGTACATTTTAGATTGGTATCAAATTTGGTTCCCAGCCTTCCAGCCTCTTTGTTTTATTTCTTCAATGTATCACTTGAAAAGTTAAAAAAAAATAAGTAAAGGAGATTCAAACATTAATAAATAATATGTTAGTAAGTGCAATTATTTTAGGAACACACCAAAAGTGATACTTCTTTAACTTAGATTGGCTATATCATTTGATTCTATATTTCCATTTAAAAATTATAAACAGGTACTAGAATGGATGGTTCTATGCCACAAGAACTTTGTTTTTTGTTTGTTTTTGTTTTGCAATTCCCTAGGATATTTATTTTTCTTTTCTTTTTTTATTGGAGTTCAATTTGCCAACATATAGCATAACACCCAGTGCTCATCCCATCAAGTGCCCCCCTCAGTGCCCATCACCCAGTCACCCCCACCCCCCACCTACCTTCCTTTCCACCACCCATTGTTTTTTTCCCAGAGTTAGGAGTCTTTCATGTTCTGTCTCCCTTTCTGATATTTCCCACTCATTTTTTCTCCTTTTCCCTTTATTCCCTTTCACTAATTTTTATATTCCCCAAATGAATGAGACCATATAATGTCTGTCCTTCTCCGATTGACTTATTTCACTCAACATAATACCTTCCAGTTCCATCCACGTCGAAGCAAATGGTGGGTATTTGTCGTTTCTAATGGCTGAGGAATATTCCATTGTATACATAGACCACATCTTCTTTATCCATTCATCTTTTGATGGACACTGTGGCTCCTTCCACAGTTTGGCTATTGTGGACATTGCTGCTATAAACATCGGGGTGCAGGTGTCCCGGCGTTTCACTGCATCTGTATCTTTGGGGTAAATTCCCAGCAGTGCAATTGCTGGGTCGTAGGCAGATCTATTTTTAACTCTTTAAGGAACCCCCACACAGTTTTCCAGTGGCTGCACCAGTTCACATTCCCACCAACAGTGCAAGAGGGTTCCCCTTTCTCCACATCCTCTCCAACATTTGTGGTTTCCTGTCTTGTTAATTTTCCCCATTCTCACTGGTGTGAGGTGGGGTCTCATTGTGGTTTTGATTTGTATTTCCCTGATGGCAAGTGATGTGGAGCATTTTCCATGTGTATATCTTCTTCTGTGAGATTTCTGTTCATGTCTTTTGCCCATTTCATGATTGGGTTGTTTGTTTCTTTGCTGTTGAGTTTAATAAGTTCTTTATAGATCTTGGATACTAGTCCTTTATCTGATAGGTCATTTGCAAATATCTTCTCCCATTCTGTAGGTTGTCTTTTAGTTTTGTTGACTGTATCCTTTGTTGTGCAAAAGCAGAAGCTTATCTTGATGAAGTCCCAATGCTTCATTTTTGCTTTTGTTTCTCGCCACAAGAACTTTGAATTTTATTTTTTAGACTTTAAAAAAGTTAAGAGTAAGCATTTACAAGACTTTGTGTTATATATATGGCTGAGAAAGCCCGGAAATTATAATCCCCTGATACTAACCAAATGCATAGTCAACTAGGTGGCAAGAGATATTTGTACTACCATTTTTAAGGCAACTCTGTCTTAAAATTAATATGACGTTTATTTTTATGTATTTGGTAGTGTCATGGATTCAATTGAAGTATCTTGAATTTCCTTTGCATGTGAAGTGAGAGCCAAATTATATGGGTGGAATTGATTAAGATAATATGCTTATTTTATTTTTTATATATTATTTTAAAGATAATGTGCTTATCTTAAAAGTATATTTGTTTTGTTTGGGAGAAGAGACTTCTTAAACAGTTGACTCTTTTCACTGATCTGAGACTTGCTCACCATATCTGGAGGGCTGGTGGAGATGGGATTGGGTAAAACATCCAATTTTTCAACCCATACTCTAAAATGCCTGAAAAATGAGTAGGAATGCATGACAGGTGCCAAGAACTTATTTTCATGGGCAACTTGCTCAATATATAATATAGATGAGGATCCTTCCCTACTCTGTGGCAATGACTGCCTTGCCTAGCTCTATGTGCAGCTGTGGTGTGAGACAAGGTGGGCCTTTTTACCTATTAGGCCAGGGAAAGAGCCTACAGTATTTTCACTGTAACCACTGCAATTGGAATTTGGCAAATGCATTCACGGCACATGCTGTAATAGTTGTCACTGTCTTTGGTTCTTCCTTGAACAGAGTGCAGAGATGAAATTTACAGTTATTCCAGCTCTGCTCAAGCCAAAGACAGGGATAGGATGTGACCAAAACAGAGGCTAGGGACCAGGGTCTGCCTTTTAGCAATGAAGATATGTCAGGAAAAACTATTATCATGCTCTTTTTGGTGTGCTCAGTTAGTAGTGACATGTTATAAGCTTAAAAGCATCATGTAGCATCCCAGTCACTGCCATATTGTGGGGCAAAGATGAAAATAAAGAATCCCTAAGGATCACGGACAGAGGTTTTCTGGGAGAACCTAGATATATTGGATTCCATAAATAGTTAATAAATAATCAGAGTGTTTCAATTAATTCTAAAAATATTTTAGAATTGGAATAGACTGGGATGCCAAGAAAGATTATTTCAAAATCATGGAATTTCCTTTGCAGAACCACATGCCTTACACCATGTAATATTTTTTTATAGTTTTGAAATAAATTTGTCAGTGTGGCAGGCAAAAATGGGGCAAGCAAATTCTAGTAATAATTACTCTCATGACAAATAAAACAAACTGTAAACATTTGTTCATTTCCCCATTATAAAGTCATTTTTCTCACCCCAGGAGGTGTCAAATACCTGACCAATTGGAGGTAGAAAATTGTGCCTCTGGTAACCAGAAATCATCTGATTCTCAGAAATGATATTTTTGAGCATTCCCATTAGGGCTTTCATGTTAGGTTATTAAGACTAAATGGGTAGCTGAACAAGATTACCTGTCCCTGATAGGAAGGGAAATAAAGTTAATGGTAAGACCACTGGCTGACTATATTCCTTAACCTGCCTCCTAAACTACTTCCCCAAATCTCTACCTGAGGACTTAACATCATGGGGAGCTTGATCAGTTCATTTTGTTAAGACTCTTGGCTGATTTATACTTTGACTTGAAAATTTGAATCAGTAAAGCATTTAGCAATTGCATGGGATAATTTTTCAATGGATTAAGATGGCAGAGAAGTAGGAGGACTCTGAGCTTGTCTCCTCCCTGGAGCACAGCTAAATAGTTATCAAATTATTCTGAACACCCACGAAGTCAGTCAGAGGTCTGAGAGAACAAATCTGCAAGTCTACAAGTAGAAAAGTGACCACCTTTTGCAAGGTAGGAGGTGCATAAGTTCACCTGAGAGACAGCTGTGGATGCTGTGGCAGGGAGGGAACCTGCTTACGGAGCCTACTGCAAAGTATTAGAAGTGGTGGAGCACAAAATTTGAACTTTTAAATTGGCTACCATGGGACAAGTGTCTGGATTAAAGGTGCTCAGGTTGCAGAAAGGCAAAATCTCAGGAGTGACAAGGTGGTCTGAGGATCCCCCTGGGTTGCAGGAAGAATGGTGGGGCCAAGGTACTACGCTGTGGCCAAGCATGGGAGTCAGGAAGCCAGAAGTGAGCAACAGGTTTCAGTGCTGGCTTTCTGCTATAAACTGTGAACTGCCGTGTGGTCACAGGACCACTTCCCTGGGACCTGAGGCAAGTGTGGCCAATGCCCCCCCCCCCCGCCCCCGGAGGAACAGTGTGGGTCCTGGCGGCTGCAGGAGTCCCTGAAATTTGGTTTTGAAACTTGGTCACACACCTGAGATAAAAAGGCCCCGACACGGGCAGGGTGAACACAGGGTTTGGATGGAAACCAGGGAAACAAATCAGGTAACTGATTGCTTTTATGTGAGGGCTAACAGAAGCTAGGGGGTGCAAACTTTCAGATGGCAGCCTGAGAATCAGCCCGGCCGGCCCCTTCCCAAGAAGACCAGCACAATAACAAGCTCACACCAAGTTTATTGATCATAGAGTGTTGCAAAGCTTCAGCTCTAAGGGAAATAGGATCACACTTCCTTTTGACTTTTATTCTTTATTTTTAATTCTAATTTTAATTAATTTTTATTATTTTATTATCTTTCATTTATCTTCTTATATTTTCCAAGCCCTTTTTAATTTTTATGATATTTTAAAGTGTATACATATACACTTTTCATATACATATTTTTGTATAATTTCATTTCATTTAATTTCATTTTTAAATATTTTAAAATGTATATTTAAATATTTTAAATTTTGGGATCCAGATTGTTTTAACAAATAGACCAAAACATACCCAAGATCTAGTTTTTGTTTGTTTTTTTTATGTTTTTGTTTTTTGGTTTGTTTTTATTGTTGGTTTGTTTTTGTTTTTGTTGTTATTTTTTCACTTTCTTCTGTTGTTTTCTGGACAAAATGATGAGATGGAAGAATTAATCCCAATAGAAAGAACAAGTGGTAGAAGTCATAGCCAGAAATTTAATAAATACTGACATAAGTAAGATGTCTGAACTAGAATTTAAAACAACTACTATAAGGATATTGGCTGGGCTTGAAAAAAAGTATAGGTGACACTAGAGAATCCCTGTACTACAGAAATAAAAGAACTAAAATCCAGTCAGGCTGGACTACCTGCTATAGGGGCACCTAGGTAGCTCAGTCAATTAAGTGTCCACCTCAGGTCATGATCCCAAGGTCCTGGGATTGAGTCCCACACTGAGCTCCCTATTCAGTAGGGAGCCTGCTTCTCTCTCCCACTTGTGCTCTTGCTTGCTTTCTCTCTCTCTCTCTCAAATAAATAAATAAAATCTTTAAGAAAAATGCTCTAACCAAGATGCAAACACAAATGGAGGCCATAAAAACCAGGATGGACAAAGCAGAGGAGTAAATCAGTGATATAAAATATAAAATTATGGAAAATAATGAAGCTGAAGAGGGAAAAAAAAGGCAATAGACCACGAAAGTAGACTTAAAGAACTCAGTGACTTAGTAAAATGTAATAACATTCATATCATATGAGTCCCAGAAGATGAAGAAAGAAAGAAAGGGGCAGAAGATTCATTTGAATAAATTATAGTTTAAATAATTATAGACTTCCCAGTCTGGGAAACGACACAGACATCAAAATCCAATAAACACAGAGAAACTCTATGAAATTCGAAAGAGCTGACCGTCACCAAAGCATATCATAGTCAAATTCACAAAATACACAGACAAGGAAAGAATGCTAAAAGCAGCAAGGGGAAAAAAGTCCTCCCTACAAGGGAAGACAGCTCAGGTTTCAGTGGATCCACAGAGACATGGTAAGCCAGAAAGGAGTGGAAGGAAATATTCAATGCACTGAATGGGAAAAATATGCAGCCCAGAATTCTTTGTCCTGCAAGGCTGTTACTCAGAATAGGAGAGATTAAAAGTTTGCCAGACAAACAAAAACTAAGATTCCATGACCACTACACCAGCCCTACAAGAAATTATAAGGGGGACTCTTTTAATTGGAAGAAAAGAGACCAAAGGTAAATAAGACTACAAAGGACCAGAGAACATTACTAGAAAATGAACTCTACAGGTAACACAACAGCACTAAATTCATATCTTTCAATAATCACTCTGAATGTAAATGGACTAAATGCACCAATCAAAAGACATAGGGTATCAGAATGGATAAAAACACAAGCTCTGTCTATATTCTTCCTACAAGAGGCTCATTTTAGACCTAAAGACACCTGCAGATTGAAAGTGAGGGGATGGAGAACCATCTATTATGCTAATGGATGTCAAAAGAAAGCCAGAATAGCCACAGTTATATCAAACAAACTAGATTTAAAGCAAAGACTATAACAAGAGATGAAGAAGAGCATTATGTCATAATTAAGGGGTCTATCCATTAGGAAGATCTAACAATTAAAAATATTTAAGCCAACATGGGAGCACCCAAATATATAAATCAATTAAAAACAAACATAAAGAAACTCATACAATAGTAGTAGGGGACTTTAACACCCCACCTACAGCAGTGGACAGATCATCTTAAGTAGAAAATCAACCAAAAAATGATGGCTTTGAATGATGCACTGGACCAGATGTACTTAACAGATATATTCAGAGCATTTCATCCTAAAGCAGCAGAATACACATTCTTTTCAATTCCACATGAAACATTTTCCAGAGTATATCACAAACTGGGTCACAAATCAGCTCTCAACAAATATAAAGACTGAGATCACACCATGAATATTTTCAAACCCCAATGCTATGAAACTGGAAGTCAATCACAAAAAATATGGAAAGACCACAAATACATGGAGGTGAAATAACATCTTACTAAAGAATGAATAGGTTATCCCCTAAGTCAAAGAAGAAATAAAAAAATAATGGAAACAAATGAAAATGAAAACATGATAGTCCAAAACCTCTGGGATGCAGCAAAGACAATTTTAAGAGAGAAGTATATTTCAGTACAGGACTACCTCAAGAAGTGAGAAAAGTCTCAAATACACAACCTAATCTTATAGCTAAAGGATCTAGAAAAGGAACTGCAAATGAAACCTAAAGCCAGCAGAAGAAGGGAAATAATAAATCAGAGCAGAAATAAACGATATAGAAACAAACAAATGAAAAATACAGTAGAACAGATCATTGAATCTAAGAGATGTTCTAATCTAGATCATTGAAACTAAGATATGTTTCTTCAAAAGAATTAATAAAATTGATAACACCCTAGCCAGACTTATCAAAAAGAAAAGATAAAGGACTCAAATAGAAAAATCAAAAATGATAGAGGAGAGATCACAACCAACACCACCAAAAGAAAAACAATTGTAAGAGAATACTATGAAAAAGTATAATGCAAGAAACAGAGCAATCTGGGGATCTCTGGATGGCTTAGTGGTTGAGCGTCTGCCTTTGTCCCAGGGCTTGGTCCTGGAGTCCGGGGATCGAGTCCCACATCGGGCTCCCTGCATGGAGCCCGCTTCTCCCCCTGCCTGTGTTTCTGTCTCTCTCTCTCTTTCTCTCTGTGTCTCTCATGAATAAATAAATAAAATCTTAAAAAAAAAAAAAGAAAGAAACAGAGCATCTGGAAGAAATGGACAAATTCCTAGAAAACTTACAAACTACCAAAGCTGAAACAGGAAGAAATAGAAAATTTGAACACACCTATAGCCAGTGAAGAAATGGAATAGGTAATCAAAAATCTCCCCCACATCAAAAAAAAAAAAAAAAAAGAAAAAAGTCTTGGGCTAGATGGCTTCCCAGGGTGATTCTACCAGACATTTAAAGAGTTAATACTTACACTTCTCAAACTGTTCCCAAAAATGGAAATGGGAGGAAAACTTCCAAACTCATTCCATGAAGCCATCATTACCTTGATTCAAAAACCAAAGACCCCACTAAAAAGGAAACTTACAGGCCAATATCCCTGATGAACACGGATGCAAAAATTCTCAATAGAATACTAGCAAATAAAATTCAAGAGCACATTAAAAGATTTGTTCACCACAATCAACTGTGTTTATTCCTGGGCTTAGGAGTGGTTCAATGTTCACAAAGAAGTCAATGTGATAAACCATATCGATAAAAGAAAGGACCATATGATACTCTGAATAGATGTACAAAAAGCATTTGACAAAATACATCATTCTTTCCTGATAAAAACCCTTAACAAAGTAGGAATAAATGGAACATACCTCAACAACATAAAGGCTGTGTATGAAAGACCCACAGCTAATATCATCCACAATGGGAAAAACTGAGAGCTTTTCCTCGATGGTCAGGAGCAAGACAGGGATGGCTACTCTCACCATTACTATTTAACACAGTACTGGAGGTCTTAGCTCCAACAATCAGACAACAGACAGAAGTAAAAGGCATTCAAATTGGCAAGGAAGAAGTCAAACTTTACAAATGCAGATGACATAGTACTCTATGTAGAAAATCCAGAAGATTCCACCAAAAAAAGGTAGAACTCATACATGGATTCAGCAAAGTCGCAGGATATAAAGTGAATGTAGAGAAATTTGTTACATTTCTATAGGCCAACAATGAGGCAGCAGAAAGAGAAATCAAGGAATAAATTCTATTTGAAATTGCGCCAAAAAGAATAAAATACTTAGGAAAAAAGCCTAACTAAAGAAGTAAAAGATCTATACTCTGAAAACTATAGAACACTTATGAAAGATATTGAAGAGGGCAGCCTGGGTGGCTCAGCGGTTTAGCGCTGCCTTCAGCTCAGGGCGTGATCCTGGAGACCTGGGATCGAGTCCTACGTTGGGCTCCCTGCATGGAGCCTGCTTCTCCCTCTGCCTCTCTCTCTCTCTCATTCTCTCTCTCTTTCTCTGTGTGTCTCTCATGAATAAATAAATAAAATTTAAAAAAAGAAAGATATTGAAGAGGACACATAGATATGGAAGCACATTCTATGCTTATGGATTGGAAGGTCAAACATTGTTAAAGTGTCTGTACTACCCAAAGCAATCTACCTAATGCAATCCCTATCAAAATACCACCAGCATTTTTTACAGAGCTAAAATAAACAATCCTGAAATTTGTCTGGAACCTCAAAAGACTCCGAATAGCCAAAGCAATTCTGAAAAGGACAAAACTAGAGGCATCACAATTCTATATTTCAAGCTATATTACAAAGCTGTAGAGGTCATCAAGACAGTATCATACTGGCACAAAAACAGACACGTAGATCAATGGAACAGAATAGAAAACCTAGAAATTGACCCACAGTTCTATGTTCATCTAATCTTTGACACAGCAGGAAAGAATATCCAGTGGGGGGAAAAAGTCTCTTCAACAAATGGTGTTGGGAAAACTGGAGAGCCACATGAAGAAGAATGAAACTGGACCACTTTCTTACACCATACACAAAAATAAATTAAAAATGGATGAAAGACCTTAATGTGAGACAGGAAACCACCAAAATCCTGGAGGGGAACTCAGGCAGCCACCTCTTTGACCTCAGCCATAGCAACTTCTTACTAGTCATGTCAACAGAGGCAAGGGAACAAAAGCAAAAATGAACTATTGGGACTTCATCAAGATAAGAAGCTTCTGCACAAAAAAATGAAATAACAAAACTGTAAGACAGTCTATAGAATGGGAGAAGATATTTACAAATGACAATCTGGTAAAGGGTTCATATCCAAAATCCACAAAGAAGTTATCAAACTCAACACCCAAAAAACAAACAACCCAGTTAAGAAGTGGGCAGAAAACATGAGTAGACACTTTTTCAAAAAAGACATCCAGATGACTAACAGACCTGAAAAGATGCTCAACATCACTCATCATCAGGGAAATACAAATTGAAACCATGTTGAGATACCATCCCACACCTGTCAGAATGGCTAAAATTAACAACGAAGAAACAACAGGTGTTGATGAGGATGCAGAGAAAGGGGAACCCTCTTGCACTGTTGGTGTGAATGCAAACTGGAGCAGCCACTCTAGAGAACAATATAGAGGTTCCTCAAAAGGTTAAAAATAGAACTACCCTATGAACCAGAAGTTGCAGTGCTAGGTATTTATCCAAAGGATACAAAAATACTGATTTGAAGGGGTACCTGTATCCTGATGTTTATAGGAGTATTATCAACAATAACCAAACTATGGAGAGAGCCCATATGCCCATGGACTGAAGGATAGATAAGGAAGATGTGGCATATATACACAATGGAGTAATACACAGCCATCAAAAAGAATGAAATCTTATGATTTGCAGTGTCGTGGCTGGTGCTAGAGTATATTATGCTAAGTGAAATAAGTCAGAGAAAGACAAATACCGTATGATTTCACTAATATGTGGAATTTAAGAAAGAAAACAGATGAACATGTGGGAAGGAGGAAAAGAATAAAAGGGGAGAGGGAGACAAGCCATAATAGAGTCTTAAAGATAGAGGACAATCTGAGGGTTGGTGGAAGGTGACGTGTGAGGGGTATAGGCTAGATGAGTGATGGATATTAAGGAGAGCACTTGTTATGATGAGCACTGGGTGTTGTATGTAAATGACGAATCACTGAATTATACTCCAGAACCCATTATTGCACTGTATGTTAACTAAAATTTAAGTTAAAAAAGTAATAAAAAAAACTCTATGGGATAAGGAAGGTGGTGCAGGGAAGGATGATGCAAAATTTTGTCCCGCTTTATCCTCTTTCCAGTGCTCACCATTTCAAGGCAGCATTTTACAAAACTTTAACCTGCAGAGTGGTAACGTGCATGAATGAAAGATATGGAAGAGGAAGGCTAAAGGTTTGGACCTCACAGGATATTAGGAAATTTCTATATTTCACTCCTGGAGGATTGCTGCTTCAGGGCATCCTCTTTTCTCGTTTGGCAGGTAGAAACATTAGCAGGCGTGACTCCAGGCAAACAGGTATCCTTGTCTCCTCATTTCCTTTTTTCTTTCTTGGGAAACCTGCTTACCTATAATATGCTCAGCAACTTCTTATCCCTTTACCCTTTATAACAGATCAGAACCTGCTTTGGAAAAGATCTTAAAATTTTAGTGAACTTGTGCCTCAAGCTTAATTCTTAATTGTGGAATGAATTATCCAATCAAAGGCATTTCAGTCTCTACCTAGCAGAAAGGAAAATGTTCTTTAATGGAAATTTAGAAATCACAGCATGTAGCCACCAGCTCTGCTGTTTTGCTTGGCCACTTTGCTCCATAGGGTTTTTGCTCTAATTTGCTGAGAAGGCTAAAGGGTGAATGCAGCAAAAATTTGTATGAATGTATGGTCTGCATATTATGCTTGACTTAACTACAGTCAAAATAGTTACTTCAGACTAATATTTCCATTGATAATTTTTGTATGGAGGGTTCCAGTTGACTCTAGCATGACTTATGTACCATGGTGTAATTTATCACCAATTCTCTGGTGTACCATTCTTAGAGGGTGAGAGTTACAAGAGATTCAGAAGGAATATTAAGACTTAGTGACATAGATCATAGCCATAGAAATTTCTAATATTTATTGGAAAGATAAAACTAACACATGTGAAAACAATTCCATGAACCATCACATTAAAAGAAAATATGTTTTACACAGGATGAGAGGCCCTCCTCCTCCTGGGATTACATCACTGTCAAGGCTAACTATACTCACCCGGGGTTACCAGGAACTCTGCAATACTACCGCCCCGATTTTAGGGACTGACTCTTACCTGGAGCCCCAGCTGGGAACTTGGTGGGCATGCAACAAAGTCCTCACCCCCTGTGTGTCAGCTAAGGTTCTAAATAGCTCAAACGACTTCTGTGTCATGGTGCAGATCATACCCAGGGTGTTCTATCACCCTGCTGAAACTCTAGAAAATCAGTATGATGAACATCCCACCCGTTTTTGGCGCGAACCTGTCTCCCTAACCCTAGTCGTTATGTTGGGACTAGGGGTCGCTACTGGGGTGGGTACTGGCGCAGCTGCTCTGATCCAGGGCTCACGACGTTATATAGAACTCCAGGCAGCTGTAGATGAGGATCTACGGGCACTAGAGCAGTCGTTTCTAAGTTAGAACAGTCCCTCACCTCACTTTCAGAAGTAGCACTTCAAAACAGGAGAGGCTTGGATTTACTATTCCTGAAAGAGGGAGGACTGTGTGCGGCCCTGGGAGAGGAATGCTGTTTCTATGCAGACCACTCTGGAGTCATCAGAGACTCCATGGCCAAACTCAGGGATAGGCTAAATAAAAGACAAAGGGACCAGGAGGCCCAGCAGGGCTGGTTTATTTTTTATTTTTTTTTTAATTTTTATTTATTTATGATAGTCAAAGAGAGAGAGAGAGAGGCAGAGACACAGGGAGAGGGAGAAGCAGGCTCCATGCACCGGGTGCCCGATGTAGGATTCGATCCCGGGTCTCCAGGATCGCGCCCTGAGCCAAAGGCAGGCGCCAGACCGCTGCACCACCCAGGGATCCCAGCAGGGCTGGTTTAAAAGCTGGTTTAATCAGTCTCCCTGGTTGACCACCCTAATCTCTACCATTATGGGCCCTCTAGTTATCCTGCTCCTGCTGCTAACTTTCGGCCCCTGCATCCTCAACCGGCTGCTCCATTTCATCCGAGAAAGATTGTCTATTACCCAAGCTCTGGTATTAACTCAACAATGTCGGGCCCTCCAAACTGAAAAAAATAAATGTTCCCTAAGATTTTAAGATTAAAATCAGCCCAAACAAGAGGAGGGAATGAAGAAACCTCCCCCCTTGTAAGTAGGGCCAGCCCTAATCCAGAGGCAGCCCATCCAGGCGCCTTCCTGAAATTTTAGCAACTAAAAGCATTCTGTTTACAATAAGAAAACCATTTCCCCCCCACACCCTGATTGGAATGTCCCTGAATAGGTTCATGTTGACCCTCTGTGAAATCAATAACCTGGATGCTATGCGACTCCCGCGGTTCTTTTGTCTTTAAGCGTTTTTTTTCTTTTACCTTTAAAAGATACCTGTAATTGCTAATCGGGGCTCTCTTCCTCCTCGGAGGCGGAGAGCCCGTTTGCGCAAACGTCCAATAAACCCTCTTGCTAATTGCAAAAAAAAAAAAATATATATGTTTTAACTCTGTAGGAGGGGAAGTCATTATGGGGTGCCATATATTTAGGAAGGTATTCAAAGAAAAAATTTTTGGTTAATGAGGGCATAAATGGTTGGGAGGATTTAAATTGGAAGAGGTGAGGTTGGGGGCATCCCAGATAAGAGGAATAAGGGCATCATGGGAAGGACAGTACAGAGGAAGCAGGGAGATGTAAGATGGCATAGGCAGGAACAGGGCAGATGATGGATATGTTAGAAACATAGGAATTTAGCTATGTTGTGAGACAGCACAGGAAATCTTAGTAAATTTCTTGGTAAAATGAAAGGATAATGAAATAAAGTGGCAAAGGCATATCTGTGTTTGAGTTCTTACTGTGTGACTTTTGCCAAGTTACAAAACTATTTTCATCCTCACTTTCCTCAAATACAAAATCAGGACATAAGATTATGTGATCTTAAGAATCAGTGAGAAATATGGGAAATAATAGCAACAACAACAGTAATAAGATGTTTATTATTAATATTTTATGTTTTTTGACTTAAAGAAAATTGAGATAACTGGTTTCTGTGACCACCCCTTTAAGAGAGATGGAAACTACTTCCTCTCATTTTGAATCTTGGCAGGTTCTGTGACTACTTTGACTAATAGAATATTGCAGAGATTATGATAAGACAAATTATACATCTAGACCTTATTCCACTTGGTTCTTTCAGAATGAATGTTCTTGGTATATTCCTTCTAAGAACCCAGCCACCATGATTTGAAAATTATGATTTATGTGGAGACATCACTTAGAGATGCTGCAGTTCACAGTATCAGCTTTACTCCCAGTTGACAGCTACCCAATAACTTCCAGTTATGTCTAAAACATCTTGGCCATCAAACCTTCTTAGGCTTCAGATTATTTCATCCCCAGCCCCTATCCGGCAAACACATCTGGGTCGCAAGCAAAGACCATCCAGCTGAGATTAATGAATTCACAGACTCTTGATGAAAAATAATCTGTTTTTCTTAAAAGATTTTATTTATTCATGAGAGATACAGAGAGAGAGAGGCAGAGACACAGGCAGAGGGAGAAGCAGGCTCCATGCAGGGAGCCTGATGTGGGACTTGATCCTGGGACTCCAGGATCATGCCCTGGGCCAAAGGCAGGTGCTAAACTGCTGAGACATCCAGGGATCCCCCAAATAATCTGTTTTTCAGATCAATGTTTAAACAAGTTTTGGGGCACCTAGGTGGCTCAGTCAGTTAAGCATCCAATTCTTTGTTTCAGCTCAGGTCGTGATCTTGGGGTCATGAGTTTGAGCCCTGTGTTGGGCTCTGCACTCAGCATGGAGTCTACTTGAGATTCTCCCTCTCTCCATTTGCCCTTCACCCTGCATGCTCTCTCTCTCTCTCAGATAAAAAATGTTAAAACAAGTTTTGAGATGAATTTTTATATAGCAAATGATAACCAGAATATTGATTTTTTAAAAATCAGGATAATATTAAAGGGGTATTTATATTATGGGGTATTTGTTTGTTGTGAGTGTTACATATGAAAGACAGGATTTCAGGTGTGGAGGAGATGAAGGCCTTTATAGGGAATCAATGTTGAAAATGAAGACTATTTCTTTCATTACTTATTCATTCATTCACTCAATAAATATTTATTGAGAAATAGCATTCATTGTACCAGGTATGTGAATATTATTCATTATTTGGCTATGGAATTCCAGAAAATAATAGCATAATACTATATTTTAAATTTCATTTAAAAAATTTGGAGATTTTATTTTTATGTAATATCTATATGCAACATGGGGCTTGAACTCACAACCCCGAGATAAAGTCACGTGCCATAGTAACTGAACCACCTATGTGCCCTGCTTTTTTTTCAGTAAATTTTAAAACTTCATATTTTTTGCTATGTCAACATCTCCACAAAGAAGCTATGAACACCCCACTTGGGGGACCATGTGCACCAGTGTGATAAGTCTGCTCCCTGCCACAAATTCCCCTTCTTGCTATCCCCTGTGACTGCCAATGAAAACTCAACAATGAAATCCCCCATGCCTTTTACTTGTGGTACTCCACTCTGACCCTTGTTCAGTGGTCCCCACTCTCTATTGGCTCCTCACGTGCTTACTTAAGCCTGTTCCCTTGGACTTCCTCCCATATGGTACCCTTTGTGGTGTGCTGTGCTGTTCTCTAGGACCTGTGAGTATAATAAATCCTTTAATTTCATATGCCTCTCCAAATGTAGTTTCTGTGGCCATGTTGCAGTGATTCTTTTTTTTTTTTTTTTTTTATTTATGATAGTCATACAGAGAGAAAGAGAGAGAGGCAGAGACACAGGCAGAGAGAGAAGCAGGCTCCATGCGCCGGGAGCCTGATGTGGGATTCGATCCCGGGTCTCCAGGATCGCGCCCTGGGCCAAAGGCAGGCGCCAAACCGCTGCGCCACCCAGGGATCCCTGTTGCAGTGATTCTTAAATACCTCACAAGGGATACTTACAGATACCTGTGTTCAAAGCACTTAAATCTTAATGTATTGGCCAGGATGCTAACTAAAACTGGGTTGCTTATGATACATATAAGGGATATTGGAAAACTCAACACCTCTAGCCTTCTACATCTCCTACAAAAGAAAAAGCAAGCAAAAATTAAAACACAATCACTCAGTGGATTCAGGGGCAAGTGACATGATAATCACAATGCCTAGGCTCAGCCCAAGTAACACTGATAGCCATATGCAATCTCAAGTAAGTCACTCATATAAAATGGAGATGGACAAATTACATCTGCTGTTAATAAGTACTAATGAAGGAAATCTAGATAAAGAATTGTCTCACCCATCTGTTACACTGGTTGAGTACTTACCTATCAACTTAAATGCTATGTTTCAGTTCCCAGATTTCCAGGAATATACCTCGTATGTTCAGCATAATGTATTCAGTGAGTTTTCTATTTGGTTATCACAGTGTTTCCTCTATTGTTTTTGTTTCTCATAAAGAAAGCTCTTCCAGGAAAACATATCTCTATTAGTAGAAATGTTAATATCCTGTCTTATATTTTACTTCTCTTGGCCATGACTCTTTGACCTTTTACAAACTGCTCTGATTATCAACACAGTCATAACCACCTTATCGTTTTCTTTTTTTGTTTGATCCCATCTCTTGTTTTTATGTTCAGTTTCTTCACATTTTCCAAACAGGAAATCCTTGCCTGTAGGCAAAATCCCTCCTCCTCACAAATAGCCAATTTGGTTGGTTTAATATTTAATGGTCATACTTACATAGAGTTCTAAAAAAGATAATAATAGGAAGTATTGACATTGTAAAAATATAAGCATAGATATGACTTTTAGGAGGTTTAATTGATACCCATGAAAGCACTTGAAAATCTTAATAACGATTTTCTCATTTCTGTATATACCAATCGGCTCTGGGAGGGATAACTTAGAATATTTTCTTTATTGTCTTTTGTCTGTATATCAGAAGTGCTAAACAGTTGATACTTCTGGAGTCATACCCAAAACATTGTCAAACACCTCTCTGAAATATTAAGCACCCCTAAATTCATATTTAATTTGAAACAATTTCAAAAACATTCAAGAAAACACAGAATTGTAATAACATAGAGAAAATTATCCAAATGAAAGCAAATGAAGTAATTAGCTTATTTAAAACTCATTGTGAAAACACTCCTATTCAAACCTACAACACTAGGTGGCAAGATAAGTACAGATTGATAAAAAACACTTGCCTTAGGAGATTTAAATTGTTTTCTTAATGTTTCAGGCAAGATAGGCATTATTAAAACAATAGAATACTGCATTGCTCCACTTTCAAACACCAGTACTTTGTGAAAGCTTTCTTCTTTTTGCATTATTGGATAAAGAGCATGGGAAGGCAGGACCCAATACATTTATCTAGTAGTCAAAGTTCTTAAGATGATTTTTTTTCGCTGACAATCAGACCAATATCAATTGTAGTAATAAACCTCACATCTAATACAAACCCACAAAATCTTGTGCGTTGCATTTTCAAAGGTGTTCACATATGTTATCTCATAGTCACAAATAATCCATATTATAGAGGAGGGATATAACACTTAGATTAAGTGGTTTGCCCATTATCACATAGACAGGTGATATAAAAATTAAAAGCAACGTCTTCTGCCTAATGCTGAAGTATCTCACAAAATAAAATGTACAATATTTACTATAGGGAAACAAATAGTGGATTTAGATTTTAATTAAAAAACATGTAGGTCAAGACCAACCGTTTGTTGGGAAAAGTAAGTTGAGCACAAGGCTCCGAATAAAGAAGTTATAAAAAATAAAGTTCCTACTACTTCAATTCCTTACTGCTTCAAATGTGTTTCTAGCCAACTTGTGGCTCTGTCAGGACAAGGTCAAGCATAGTAGTAGTGGAAAAATAGATCTGGAGACCAGACTAACTTGAAACAAATTAGTAGAGAGGAGCAAGTAGAAGAGATTTGTGAAGCACTAGGGGAGCATTAGTGACAAGTAGTTAGAAATGAGTGTGGCTCATATGATTTTCATCCTTTCTTTTAATATGATGTACCATGTTGATTGATTTGTAAATACTGAGCACCTGTGACGCACAGGAATAAAGCCCACTTGATCATGGTGAATAATCTTTTAATGTACTGTTGGATTCGATTCGTTAGCATCAAGAATTTTTGCATGCATGTTCATCAGGGATGCTGGCCTGTAATTCTCCTTTTTAGTGGAGTCTCTGGTTTTGGAATCAAGATAATGCTAGCCTCATGGAATGAGTTTGGAAGTTTTCTGTCCATTTCTATTTTTTGGAACAATTTCAGAAGAACAAATATTAACTCTTCTTTAAATGTGTGCTGGGAACCTGGGCAAATACCTGGAAATAAAGCAATAAACTTTTGGCTTATCTGCTGTAATGGAGTTAAAGTAAGGGCTTGGCCACAAGAGGCAAACACCCACCACTGCAACTGGGAATAAAAACTTTGATTAGCAAGGCTAACCTCAAAACTTTGTATTAGCAAGGCTGCTGGGGGCCAAATCCCTAGAAACAGGCCTAGAATTCTTTTTTTTTAAGATTTTATTTCTTTATCCATGAGAGACAGAGAGAGAGAGAGAGAGAGAGGCAGAGACACAGGCAGAGGAAGAAGCAGGCTCCATGCAGGGACAGGTCTAGAAACTTAATAATGTGTTTTACATGCGATATAATAACTGATGATATATGGGATGACAGGGCCCACAGGTCAGACATGAGGTTAATTTATCATATATATTAGATCCTCTTTGATAGTTAATAAGAAATTGGTTTTATTATACAATGGACCTATAAAAAACATTTATGCAAATTGATTTAATTTTTTAATAATTTTTTAAAGATTTTATTTATTCATTCATGAGACACAGAGAGAGAAGCAGAGACATAGGCAGAGTGAAGCAGGCTCCATGCAGGGAGCCTGCTTCAGTACCCCAGGATCATGACCTGGGCCGAAGGCAGATGCTCAACCACTGAGCGACCCAGGTGTCCCTATCCAAATAGCTTTTAAAAGGATAAATTCTAATAAATATTAGATAATCATGTACATTGAACAGTTTTTATTTTATAATGTCATGAACATTAAAGAGAGCATAAAGAAAATAATTATTGTTGGTAATATTTACATACGTTCTCAAATATTTTTTCACTGATATTTATCTGAAAAATATCCTGCTTAATATGATATTATTTCAAAAATATTCATTTTTTTTAAAATGTTTATTTATTTTTGATAGTCACACACAGAGAGAGAGAGAGAGGCAGAGACACAGGCAGAGGGAGAAGCAGGCTCCATGCACCGGGAGCCCGACGTGGGATTCGATCCCGGGTCTCCAGGATCGCGCCCTGGGCCAAAGGCAGGCGCCAAACTGCTGCGCCACCCAGGGATCCCAAAAATATTCATTTTTTTCAGTCTTAATAGTTGAATATATTTTGGTTATAAATTCAAGTTTTTGATATGTTCATTGACTCTGCTCTATTAAACTTTTTTTTTGAGGGGTGATGTATCTGGTAAGTTCAGAGCAAATTCTGCAAAATAGAAGATGGTATCAATTTTATTTTTTCATTAAAATGCATAAACACATCACGCCAAATATTCTTCTTTCATTATTTTTACAAATAAACTTGCCAAATAATTTCTATCTATTTGTGAATCTTTTGAATGTTTCACCAAGTTTAGATGCTTAAAAAACAGGTCTTCTCAACTCCGTTTCATTCAATACAGAATATAATTTTCTCCAGTTAAAAATAAGCTCTCCATCATAAAATCATTCTAATAAGTCAAGATATTGAAATGTACATTTATAGGATTTTAAAATTGAATCTCTTATGCTCTTGAGTTCTCATCATTTAATATTTTTGAATTCTTTACTCACTTTTCTAGGGACGAATTTTAATGTTTTTTGGTTTTAAAGTCTCATTTCCTATGATTACTAAATAAAATATTGAAAGGATGATAATTTCAGGCATTACTTTTAAAAACCTGTCTTATTAATAATCTCCAGCTAACTTTGAACAAAATGAAACCAAAATGTAAGAGGGATTATTTACTTAAAAATTTGAATAAAATTGTAGGACATAGGATAATTTATGAAATATTATTTCAAAATTTACTTGAAGTTAGGCAGCAAAGAGAAACCTTGCATAACGAAATTGAGGATTTTTTTGGTAATCAATATTAGCTTAATCCCATTTTTTTAGTTTAGTCTTTTAGTTACATATAGATGCAAATTTTGACAGCTTTGGTTTTTATTTTGATTTGTTGAGTATGAAATCTGTGAACTACAAACAATTTTTTAATAAATTTATTTTTTATTGGTGTTCAATTTACCAACATACATAATAACACCCAGTGCTCATCCTGTCAAGTGCCCCCCCCAGTGCCCGTCACCCATTCACCCCCATCCCCCCACCCTCCTCCCCTTCCACCACCCTTTACAAACAATTTTAACAGTATTTGTACTACACACAGAAATCAGTGGCATTTCTATACACTAACAATGATACTGAAGAAAGAGAAATTAAGGAGTCAATCCTTAATCCTAAGGAGTGCAATTTACAATTGCACCCAAAAGCATAAGATACCTAGGAATAAACCTAACCAAAGAGGTAAACAATCTATATCCTAAAAACTACAGAACACTTCTGAAAGAAATTGAGGAAGACACAAAGATGGAAAAATATTCCATGCTCATGATGGGAAGAATTAATATGTTGAAAATGTCAATGCTACCCAGGGCAATTTACACGTTCAATGCAATCCCTATCAAAATACCATGGACTTTCTTCAGAGACCTGGGACAAATAATCTTATGATTTGTATGGAATCAGAAATTACCCCGAATAGCCAGAGTAATATTGGAAAAGAAAACCATAGCTGAGGGCATCACAATGCCTGATTTCAAGCTGTACTACAAAGCTGTGATCACCAAGACAGTTTGCTACTGGCACAAAAACAGACACATAGATCAATGGAACAGAACAGAGAACCCAAAAATGGGCCCTCAACTCTATGGTCAACTAATATTCGACAAAGCATGGAAGAATATCTACTGGAAAAAGAACAGTCTCTTCAATAAATAGTGTTGGAAAAATTGGACAGCCACGTGCAGAAGAATGAACCTAGACCATTCTTTTACACCATACACAAAGATAAATTCAAAATGTATGAAAGATCTAAATGTGAGCCAAGAATCCATCAAAATCCTAGAGGAGAACACAGGCAACACGCTTTTTGAACTTGGCCACAGCAACTTCTTGCAAGATACATCTATGAAGGCAGGGGAACCAAAAGCAAAAATGAACTATTGGGACTTCATCAAGATAAAAGGCTTCTGCCCAGCAAAAGAAGCAGTTAACAAAACTAACAGGCAACCTACAGAATGGGAGAAGACATTTGCAAATGATCTATCAGATAACGGGCTAGTATCCAAGATCTATAAGGAACTTATTAAACCCAACAGCAAAGAAACAATCCAATCATGAAATGGGCAAAGACATGAACAGAAATTTCACAGAGGAAGACATACACATTGCCAACAAGCACATGAGAAAATGCTCTGCATCTCTTGCCATCAAGGAAATACAAATCAAAACCACAATGAGATAACACCCCCACCAGTGAGAATGGAGAAAATCAACAAGACAGGAAACCACAAATGTTGGAGAGGATGTGGAGAAAGGGGAACCCTCTTGCATTGTTGGTGGGAATATGAACTGGTACAGCCATTCTGGAAAATGGTGTGGAGGTTCCTCAAGAAGTTAAAAATAGAAATACCCTATAACCCCGCAAGTGCACTGCTGGGGATTTACCCCAAAGATACTGATGCAGTGAAACGCCGAGACACCTGCCCGCAATGTTCATAGCAACAATGTATACAATGCCTTCTGCATACCTTCTACACCTGAACATATATTTTTTAAAGACTTTTTTCATTTATTTATGAGAGAGAGAGAGAGAGAGGCAGAGACCCAGGCAGAGGGAGAAGCAGGCTCTATGGCTCTATGTAGGGAGCTCAATGTGGGACTCGATCCCGGGTCTCCAGGACCAGGCCCTGGGCTGAAGGCGGCGCTAAACCGCTGAACAGGCTGCCGTGAACATATTTTTAAATCATATTTGGGCACTGTCTTCTCAAAATTGTTTCTCACATTTGAAATAGATGCCTATGCTCTTCAATAAATGTGTGTCTTGTTATTTTCATGTGCTTAGTGATAACATCTGCATGGATACTGAACATCAACAAACATTTTGTGCTACTTACCTGTGCAAAAAAAAAGAAAGAAAGAAAGAACTTTCTAGAAAAATGGAAATTCAAAGGAAAATTTTCAGTAATTTTTTTTCTCTTTTTCTTTCTTTTTAAGCACATTGCTATCTAAAGGGCTTATTGCAAAAAGTAAAAAAATAAAAGGAGCACTACTAAACAAATATAAATGAAAAATTATATATTTATTCCATATAATAAATGATAAAAACCATTATAGCAAAAGCATTTAGACTACCTTTTATATTCTTTATAGCAATATTACTAAACCTCTAGTTTCTCCACATAATTCACATATACTTAACCTATAATTTTCCAAATTTCCCAGTCAGCTGTCAAATGGCTGCCTGGTAGTCATGCTATAGCATGGGCCAAAGAAGCCAAATGGCAGGCAGGGAGGCACTGGTAAATACTCCTCCCACCATTATTGTAGATGGGAAGCAGTTACCTGTTACTACTCAGTTTAATCTGAGTTCCGTTCAGGTTTGTCAGTGGGAGCCCTGCATGCTGTCTTTAAGAAGGAGGTGTTGATTATATTGAAACTAAAATGAGTCAGGGAAAGAGAAATAGGTTCTTGCCAGTCTTTTTTTTTTTTTTCCAGCTCTAACCGCATGTGGATGTGAGGAATGTTTGAACTGTACATGCATGTCACATAGTACTAGATGAGACCATGGAAAAAGCTGGAAATATAATACCAAATGCATACTGGGCTATTTCAGTACAGCTATTAATAAAAAAAAATGCTTTGTTATGAAATTAAAAAAAATAGTAAGAAATGCTGAAAAAAAGAAAAGCTTAGAGGGTTTTCAAAACAACACAGAAGCCAGCCTAAAGGAACTGATGATGGGGGGAAAATCAGGAACAGTTTGAGCATTAAAACAAATATTAGACTAATAAATTATAAATAGGGCAAATAATAAACTAGAGGGAATTCTTGTACAACAGAACTACACCAGGATCATCTAGGTAGGTTGGTAGTAATAATGAGTGATGAGGAAAACAGTACTGGGAAAACTGGAGAGTGGATAGAGGACAGAGCAAGTAGTCCCTTGTAAGCTATATTGAAAAAAAAAAAACAATTGTTTTTTCAAACTGAAATGGAAAGCAATTAAAACATTTTACACAATTCTCTGATTTTTTTTCCTGCAAGATTACTTCAGTTGCTATATGATGAACAGAATGAATTTGGAAAGGTGAGAGTGGGGACCCCAGGAGGCAATGACAATAGCCAAGATAGGAAAATAAAATATTTCTTAAAGGTTAAAGATGAGAGAAAGTATATAGGAAATGTCATCTTTCCCATCATTACCTGAAATCTGTGTTCAATGTTCAACACAATCCTAAACATGGTTTCTTGCTGTCAAAAGTCTTTAATGGGAGGTTGCCAGGTTGTGATACCACCTTAGCCCCAGAAAATCAGGGAAGAAATTACAAATATGGAAGGTGTCCAGTCATTCTATTTTGTTGCTTAACTGTTGTATTTATGGCGAGATGATAAATTCACTGAATATATATAACAGAAAATGAAATAGTATGCAATACCAGCATTTCTTTTCTTTTCTCAAGGAAATATCATATTAAAAAATAAGCAGTACCATCCAAATCATTCTGCATAAGTGGAATCATATTTTAGTGGGCTAGATATTTATCAGGCTGCATTTTGTATTTTAGCATCAACAGCCATTAAAGGAAGAAAAATTGAATGTCTTGTATAGGAGAAGATGCATATCTTTGAAATCACTTTGACTCTCCACTGGAGCCTTCAAAGTTCATATTCATAACAATAGTATAAATGTGAAATAATATAGCTGGGCACAAGGGTAAAAAAACTGATTCCCTCAGCTATACTGATGATGATGCATGTTATCTTTCTTATTTATAGAAAATAATATGAACATGGCATTATGAGTCACCTTCACACTTCTGTGCTATTCTTTCCTCTTCACATCAGCCCACATCAATAAGATATTGCCTGAAAAATAACATGCCAGTACAATTTCCAGTTATTTCAGTATCGAACCTTTCTTATTTATGGAAAGGGAGAGATCAAGTAGAATGAACATGCATCTACTCAACTGGAGCTGTATTCCAAGCTTATTTAGTTTTACTAATCCAGTAGTAAATGAAAAATCTCTCACTCCTTATGCCCCATTTGAGCTTAATCCAGTGACATAGTGCATACTTTTATTGCTATAGAATATTTTTGTCTCAAATGCCCAGAGAAAGGGAACCTAGAAATTTCAGTACATAGATAACATATAAATTGTATATTCCATAATGTTTTATACGTTGATCACTATATTCAATTATCTTAAAGAGTTTGAGAAATACCTGTGTGCCGAGGCTAAGACAAAGGCCATTTTTTAAAGAGAGAGATATTCTTTAAAATTATTAATAACTTCACCAATGCTTTTTGGAGTATCATGCCATTGCTTACTACGCTATGTTATCTTCTGCATGATACCAAAAATAGTGGGGTTGCTGTTTTGAGTCACTAGGAAGAAGAGATCAATCTCGTAACTTAGAGAATCAAAAGTTATTAAGATAATGCAGATTAAAATGAAGGCATGTTATTGGCCTTTGGTCAAAACAACAAAACCCATTAAATTCTAAACTTGAGAATTTGAAAATTGTTCTTCTAAACTGTCTTGGATTATTACATGAAGAAGAAGTAAACTCACATTGTGTCGGAGCCATTAAACATTTTGTATGTACTTGTTCATAAATGACCCACCGAACTAGCATGTTAATAGTATCAGGTCTAGGAGAAAGCTACTAAGCTTTTACTATCTCCCTGCCCAGTTTTCCTCTTTCTGTGTAGACTAAAAGAAAAGTTCTCTAAACTTCAGAAAGATCACAAAAAAGCTAATCTTATTTTCAATATGTGTGAGAATCCTTAAGGAAAAAACTTGCAAATTAGATGCTACAATAAATTAAAAAATCAAAACATGAACCAAAAAGGTTTGTTCAAAAAATGCTATGATGATTTAATGTTCCATAAGCAATGAATATAATCCATCACATTAATAGGTCAGTGAAGAAATGTGATGTGATGGCTTGTTATTTTCTGAACTTCTATGATAATGGTCATTCTGTGGGGCAATTAGTCACCTAATGGTGAGATAGAACTCTGCTGATCCTGCATAGATTTCTCTGTTTGAAGAATTTGCTTATTGTCATTAGTGTACAAAGCAATCTAGAGACATTCAGCGTTTGAGATCAAAGAAACCAAGAGCTAGGAGTGAGGAGATTAATGAAATGAAGGTCATAGGACAAAGCATGAATATCTGATCAATCAGCATTCAAAAGAGCATAGTCAAAGGCAGGGGACTGGGACTCAGAAATAAATATCTTCTTTTTAAGAGATACTTAAACGATTAACGAAATCCAAGCAGATATTTAGATAACAAGAACAGTATAAGCACAAAAAAAGCCAGAAAGGGTGGAAGACAAGACTTTGATTTAAAGATAAAGCTAGATTCCAAAAGGAGAAGGATATAAGCAATAGAAGATTAAGGTCATGTGTTCTCTGATATTGAGCTATCTAATGACTGACTAGGGTTCTTTGAGTCTGATACAACCATAAGTAAGAATAGGAAGGAGGATAAGTGGCTCAGCTGCTGAGGTTGGGATACTTAATGTTGCAGACCAAAGAAAGACCTCAGAGTAAAAGCAGGCAAACAAGGAGACGTGGAATAATGGATAATGCAGAATGGGACTATATCTGCAATATATCTGCAATATGAGCATAAAGGGGAAGCTTGAAGGCATTAATGCACTAATGTACCTGGGCACAATTGTCCTACTTCTATAAAACTGAGTTTTTCTGTTCCTATTTCATGAAATAATTACTCCTAATGAATGATATTAAATTCAACAAGATCCTATTGGTATAACCAAGCACAAGTCATAAGTCATAGCACATGGTATTTATTCAGTAAATATTAATTCTATAGGAATGCAAATTGGTACAGCCACTTTGGAATACAGTTTAGCAGTTTCTTACAAAACTAACCATACTTTTAGTTTATAATCCAGCAATCTTACTTCTTGGTATTTACCCAAAGGAGTTGAAAACTTATGTCCACACAAAAATCTACACGTGGATGTTTATGGGCAGCTTTATTCATAACTGCTGAAATTTCGAAGCAACCAAGATATCCCTTGGTAGGTGAAAGAATAAATAAACTATGGTACATCCAGACATTGAATGAGATATGTTTCAGCACTAGAAAAAGAGCTATAAAGCCATGCAAAAATATAGAGTAAATTTAAATGCATATTACTAAATGAAAGAAGTCAATCTGAAAAGGCTACATACTTTATGATTCCAACTATATGACATCCTGGAAAAGATGAAACTGTGGAGTCAGTAAGAAGGTCAGTGGTTCCAAGGGGTATAGGAAGGGAAGTGTTAATAGTGAGAACACAGCAGATTTTCAGGGGAGTTAAACTATTCTGTATGATACTATAATTGTGGGTATATGTCATTATATATTTCTCTGAATCCATAGAATGTACAACACCAAGAGTGAAGCCTAATGTAACCTACTGGCTTTAGACGATAATGATTTATTAATGTAGATTGACCAACTGTAACAAAGGTACCACTCTGGTGGGCAATGCTGATAGTTGGGGAGGCTATGTTGTATGAGGGCAAGGAGTATATGGGAAATACACACAGAAGGTACTGTGTACCTTCTGCTCGATATTCCTGTGAGCCTACTGCAGTAAAAAGATAGTCTTTTAAAAACAAACATGTTGAGTCAAAAAATAAAATAAAAACCAACTTTGCTCTCCTTACTAGTACTCAATAAAACACTTTAATGAAGAATATAACTGTAGGCAATTCAGAATTGTTAGTGTTTGCCTTTATACATGTTTAGAGCAGTAGTTGTTAATACTGGTTGCCAACTATTTCCAGGTCTCTGCCCTCCCAGAACAAAGTAGGATTGTTTTGCCTGGTGCCATCTTGATTAGGGGGCTGTGTAACTAATTTTGTTCAATGGCCTATGAGAAGAAGTGAGGTGTGTCACATCCTTATTGCATGGCAACTGACCACATCTGAAAACATGGTTGAACCTTCATCTCGGGCCATTTAGTGATGAGCAGAGCCATTCTGACAACTCATAGCAAAAGTTAGAAATAAATATTTGTTGTTTTCTGCAACTGAGATTTGAGGGGTTTTATTTAATAGTAACTTAAGTTGGCTTAGTGTCACTGACACACATGAGCACATTTTAGTGTAGATGGGAATAACAACAGTAATCCACAGCTCTATGGGCAGAGAGTGCAAGATAGAAGTGCTGAATTACTGAGACTAGACAAAAACAACTCTCACTCAGCAGTATCATGTAAATGCACAAAAATGCAGAATACAAAGAGATAGAAGAATGTTATAGCAGCAGCAAAAGCAGCAGAAGGCTGCTAAGAGGCTATGAGTTTTGTTCATTAGAAGTAGAACTTAGGTAAATGCAGAGTTAGAGGATCTGTGACTTATGATATGATGGGATCTGAGGAGTGATAGTTGCAAAAGCTGGACCAGTTGGAAGCACATGGATTTAATGAAAAACCACTGGCTGCTGGCTGCATGTATCTCTTTTAATGAAAATTTGGTATATGGTGCTTATTAATTGAATGTGTTGAGATCATGATAACTCTGGTGACGTCTGCAAGGTATGATTTCATCCTTGTGGGTGGGAACTTATTCTCCTAGTGTGTAAGGACATCCATGATATCAGCCATTCAAAAAGGGGCAGGGATCTCAGATTGGAAAAAGTGATGGAGAAGACACCTCTGCCATTTTGTAAAAGTAGCTTATGACTCAAGTATGATTTGCAAAAAGCTGTATGTCTTTTCAAGAATACTTACTTATATACAGATATAGGATGAGGAGTAAAAGTGAGTAAAAAATAGCTATGAAACTGTGAGCTTCTTCTTTCTCCTAACCACATTTCTTCTTCAGCATATTCGTTTTAGTCATCCTTATGCCTAGTTTAATAAAGTACCACACTTTTTTATATTCACATTGTATTAGGAGCATTATATTTAGACTTTAAGGATTAGGGTATAATCTTGAAAGTATTCACACTTTGATCACCTTTGTTTGACATTCCAGCCTCAATCTGAAACACTGGAGAGGCAAGTCACAAGCCCTCAATTAACTGTGGTTAAAAAGCGATACAATGACAGATACAATAGCTTCTGAATCTGAAGAGCTTCTTACTAATTCTTACTGTGAAATGGGACAACAAGTCCTGCTTTCTCAGACTGTTATATGACCTGATTGTACTTTTATCATTTCTGATACATAAGTGCAAAATGAAAATGTTGCTTTTTGACGACAATCCTCCTTTGACTCAACACCCATCTAACTAGTTGCTCATTCAGAACATCATGGTTGGTAAGGTAGAATATTTGTGTTTGAAACATGTCTGATTCAACTACAGATACTCAAAATGAAGAAAATGTCAGCAAAATGTATCTCATTATATCATTTACCTCTTCTAGTGTCCCAGTCAGGGGGCTCCATACAGTATCTGACCCTAATCTGGTCCTGTAAATATCTGCATAGTTTAAGTTTGGAAAGTGTGAGTTTGTATTTTAGCATTTTATGTGGGAAACATAATGTGTTCCCAGCCAATGCAGACAATTTCTCTGCAGAAAATTGATAGACAAAATCCTTGTCTATCAAGGATTTCTTCATGATAAAATACTCTTATAATCCTTACTCTTTAAGTATTTAATTTAATGTATTCATTAATAGATACACTTATGTATAGTTTGCCTTAATACGTCACAGGAGTGGGCGTAAATTATTTTCTTCCTTCTATAGTTCAATAAATATATACAATAAGATAAAGAAACAATGAAATAATATATAAAAGGTATTAACTGACCAAACATCACCTGTCATTAGGAACACACCTCCAGGCAAATAAGGGTAAAATAATGCTTGCTATAGCAAAGGGGACTGCACCCTAGGGAATAATGTGTTATATTATTTTTACATATTTATCTAGGAAGTGAGAAGATTAAAGCAGGACTGTAGTTGACATTGGTAAAGAAGCAGTAGTCACTCATGTTCCTCAGAAAAAGGAGGGATTCAATTTATTCTGACTTTTGTGTTTGCAGAATGGCCTTCCTTGTCTCTATTTTCTTCCAGATATGGCTCCTGAGTAGCCTTACTTGAATACTGTTTTAGGTTCTTTAAGCATTCATTTAGGAACAGCATAGCCCAGAAAGCCTTTGGTTTACTTTCTCACTATCTAATTTATACTTGGGATACTACTGTACTGAGACTTTTGCCAGAAGTAAATACTGGCACCCCTGAAAAATTATATGCTCAGGAAAAGAGTCATGAAGATGAAAATGATAATACCCAATAAGTTTAAGCAACTTGAATATTAGACTTGAGCCTATGAGGAGAACAGCTGAGATAACACTGTAGCACTTTATATCTCTCCCCTGGGTTTTTCATAAAATAAAGATGCACATATTTTAAAATTCAAACATTGTATTCTGGATAAAAAATGTATGACTCATTAGGAAGTAAGAATAAGGGATAGTTGTACTTCCAGTTGTAATAATCTTTCAGTGAGGACAGTATGTGTCATGGGGTGGGGCATTCAACTACCAATGGCATCAGTTCTCTAAGGTAATAATTTCTGTATGAATCAATTTTATTACAAAATAAACAAATAACCTCCATTATCTCATAAATGTAATATTTGTTATCTAATAATGGATTTTGTTGGTAACAAATCAAAATACGTTAAAGCAATTACTGTCTCATCTAGTTTAAGAGAAGAAAAATGATGGTTCTAACCAGGTTTTTGCAAAGGTCTTACTGCTTCAGTTTAAGCTGCAAATATGAAATTTTATCTTCATGTTATATCAAAACTGGTGAGTGAGCAATAAGTATTAATGATTATTAAATGATTGGGAAAGGACTTAATGCCTTTCTTATCCCTCTTCTGATTTCAGTTAATGCTTCAGGAAGAAAATAATTTTTAAAAATTCTGTTTGATAAAGTAAAATTGAAAAATTGATATCTAAGAAATAAGACTCTTGGAACGACCTCCCACCCAATAAAGCAATTTCTTCAATTGGTTTAGATAGGAGAAGTAGATGCAGTAAATGTTAAGGATTCTGAGATCACTTTCCAGGTTCTTGAAACATCTGAAAGGATGCATTAAAAGCCAGAAATTTTCTTCTTCTAAATTTTCATTTAAATTCTTGTTAGTTAAAATATAGGGTAATATTGGTTTCAGGAGTGAAATTTAGTAATTCATTACTTACATATAACACCTAGTGCTCTACATAACAAGTGCCCCCCTTAATACCCATAACTCATGTAGTCTATCCACCCCCTACCTCCCTTCCTCAATTCTCAGTTAATTCTCTATCATTAAAAGTCTCTTAAGATTTGCTTCCCTCTCTCTTACCTTCCCTTCCCATATGTTAATTTGTTTTGCTTCCTAAATTCCACATATGAGTGAAATCATGTGGTATTTGTCTTTCTCTGACTTATTTTGCTTAGCATAATACACTCTAGCTCCCTCCACGTTGTTGCAAATGGTTAAGACTTCATTTTTCCTTATGGATGAATATTCCATTGTGTGTGTGTCTGTGTGTGTGTGTATGCCATGTCTTCTTTATCCTTTAATCAGTCAATGTACACTTCAGCTCTTTCCATAGTTTGGCTATTGCTGATAATGCTGCTATAAACATCAGGATGCATGGACCCATTTAAATCTGTATTTTTGTATCCTTTGTGTAAATATCTACTAGTGCAATGGCTGCTTCATAGGGTACTTCTATTTTTAACTTTTTGAGGAAACTACATAAAAATGAGAAAATTTATGTTGGCATTTGTTTTTATTGTGTTCACACATCCTGACACTTCCTACACTAATAAATAAAAAAATCTATATTATGTAAAGTAAAAACAATGAAATTACCCTGAAAATGTAAATAACATGTGAAGATAATAGTTTAGTCATAGTATGCCATATTTAGCAAACCCTGTAATGTACAGGAAGTAGAAGTGAAAGGTATTAGTACTCAAAATCTTCAAAGAAAATCTCTAAAGCCACTTTATAGGAAATGGTCAGAGAGAGGAAGAAATTGTGCCTAGGAGGGGAAGGAGGACAATAGGATGGGGGACAGAAATAGGTTAAGTACTGAGTAGTATTCAAAAGTAAGTCTTTTGAGGGAGAGACTTGGATTTCCCCCCACTTGCTCCATCATCTTTGTGAGAGATATAACTTTCATTAAACTCAGATTCCTCGGCTGTAACATGGTAATAATGCCTACGTTATAGGGGTTTGGGGCAAATTAGCTATGATATATGTAAAGCTGTTAGTCTAGTTAGTGACACCATATTTGTGCTCAATAAAGAATAATTATAATAACATTAATATTTCTTTGTAATTTTTCACTATGAAGATAGCTATATGATATTTATAAATCTTTATATATGTAAATATTGAAGAAAGTACACGCTCTAAAACTTACTACCTCAAGAAAGCTTCCATTATTTTTTCAGGGGGCGGGCAAGATGGCGGAGGAGTAGGGTCCTCATCTCACCCGGCCCCACCAACTTACCTAGATAACTTTCAAATCATCCTGAAAACCTACGAATCAGACCAGATATTTAAAGAGGGAACAGCTGGAATGCTACAGTGAGAAGAGTTCGCACTTCTAACAACATAGGAAGGTGGGAAAAATAAATAAATAAAAAGGAATCCAGTGGGGGAGCCCCCCGCCCCCTGCAAGGGGCCGGGCTAAGGCCGAGTGGGGAGAGCCTCCAGGACAGGAAAGCCCAGCCGCAGGAGAAGCAGGAGCTTTACCAATCTTCCCAGACGGAAAGGCGCTTGCAGGGAGTTGGAGCAGGATCCCAGGAGGGGCATTGGGGCCCCCAATCTCCTGGGGTTACTAACAGAAGAAGTGCGCCCAGGAGAGAGCACCCCACACACCACGGGCGGAGCTTGGTAAAGGGCTGGAGCCCGCGTGGTGGGACCTCGGGGAGAAGCTGGTGGGTCATCCAGGGGCTCCGGGCAGAGGGGCTGTGCCCTGCTGCCTTCGGGAGCTGCAGCCCTGGGAGCGTGGTCCCAGTGGCACAGGCCATAGGTCCTAGAGCACCAGGGGACACAGCCCAGGATCCTGTGCTCCCCGCGGGGACAGTCGGAGGCCAGGAGGGCACAAGACAGTGAAGACGCTCCTGCCGCCCAGTGCCCCCAAGCTGTGCAGGTCAGTGCCTCCCACCCCGGGAGCATTCAGGCCTGTGCGGACTGGGAGACTGCCAGTAGTTACTGCGGGAGCTGACTCCAGAGCTAGGGAGCTGGCCGCTGCCAGTGGTGGTTTCTTCCTGGTGTCACCTCCTGCCTGGGACGGGACGGGGCGGGGCCACCAGGGAACAGGACATCAGAGGATAAACAGCTCCCACTGAGCCGTGCACCTGGCAGGTGGTGGGGCAGCTCCCCCAGATGCACACAGCTGAGAATCAGCAGAGCAGGCCCCTCCCCCAGAAGACCAGCTGGAAGGACAGGGGAAGAGCAAGTTCTTGACCTAGCAGCTCTGGAAAGTTCCAGGGGAAGTAAAGGCATTTAAAGTATATAAAACTAGAGTGTACCTCTCCTTTTTCCCCCTTTTTCCAGTACAGCTTGTTTTTTATATCAGACTGAAAATTTCTAATACTTTTTCTCTTTTCCTACCTTAACTACAATATTTTACCACTTCTTCATTTTTAAGATACTTCCTTTTTGACTTTCATATTGCTACAATTACAGGTCCTAGATATATTTTCCACTTCTAGATTCACTTCAACATACTCAACTTAATTTTGGGAGATATACAAGTTTTGTTAATATATATATATATTATATATATTGTTTATATATATATAAACAAACAAAAAGATATTTTAGTTTTGTATATGATGTGTACATACTGCAAGTGAACAAAACTTCAAAACAGAAAGAGGCAGGGAGGAAAAGAGATAATGTAACTCCATATGGGTTTTGTTTTTGTTTTAAGATTTTATTTATTTATTCATGAGAGATACAGAGAGAGAGACAGACACAGGCAGAGGGAGAAGCAGGCTCCATGCAGGAAGTCCAATGTGGGACTTGATCCAGGGACTCAAGGATCACGCCCTGAGCCAAAGGCAGAGACTCAACCACTGAGCCACCCAGGCATCCCCTTCATATCGGTTTTAACAGGAAATTTAAGCCTGGTATTTCTTGAGGTTACTGATCATCAAACTACTTGTAGGAGAGTTTATGCATAAGACGAGGATGGGAGTGAGGGACAAACTGAAGTCAAATGAAAGACACAGACTCTGCCAAAGGTGGCTAATAACTGGCCAGCTCTGCAATGAGGAGGGTCCAGTGGGTCTTCATCCAGCAATCTACAACAGCAACTTTTTTTTTCACTTTTTATTTTGCGACTCTCTTGCTCATTCACTTTCACCTTTAGCTGATCTCAGCTGGTTCAGTTGGGCTCAGCTTCAGGCCAGAGTTGGTTTCCAGTCTGCTCCATGTTTCTCATCCTCCTGAGGCCAACAGATTGTGAGGTGGGGAGACAGGGATGTTCTCATAGCTTGGTTAAATCACATTTGTGGTCCTGATGTCCTCAACAACACATTGTGCGCTCTCTCTCGCTCTCTCTCTCTCTCTCTCTCTCTCTCTCTCTCTCTCTCTATATATATATATATATATATATATATATATATATTTGTGTGTGTGTATGTGTTTTGTTTTCTCTGCCTCATTTTGTTCTACAATGGCGGAAGTTAATACCTTCTAAACATGACCAGTATGCACCCAGAACCAAGTGGTATACCATGCTGCTTCATTCTGTGAGTATCCTCATTCCCATTATGCCCCCCTCTTTTATCTAATTTATGTTTTGGTGGTCAATGTTGGGGCTCTCTACAAGTATTTCAGGTTTATATAAATTTGGGACTGAGCATCTTTTAACATACAGAACTTAATATACTCAGAAACAAGAGGATCGGCCTCTAGAACACCTCAGGTAGACTACATTCTCCCTCCACTACAACTTCATCACCACCATCATCTCCCAGGATACCCCTTTTTTCTTCCTTTTTTTCTCTCTTCTTCTTTAGGATTCCTGGTCTTTTATTTTTTACCACTTTGTTTTAAAATTTGTTTTTCACTTTAGTGGTCCTTTTCTTTTATTTTGTTCTAATCTTTGTTTTCAATTTCTGGTCTCTGACCTCAGCAGAATCATCTAGGGTGAAATTTACTTATGTCGTGGTTGATATTCTTCACTCAGCCCGCTCATACAGCCACTCTGCACTGAGCAAAATGACTAGAAGTAAGAACTCACCACAAAATAAAGAATCAGAAACAGGACTCTCTGCCACAGAGCTACAGAATTTGGATTACAATTCGATGTCACAAAGCCAATTCAGAAGCACAATTTTAAAGCTACTTGTGGGTCTGGAAAAAATCATAAAGGATTCAAGAGACTTCATGACTGCAGAATTTAGATCTAATCACACCAAAACATAAAATCAATTAAATGAGATGCAATCCAAACTGGAGGTCCTAATGACGAGGGTTAATGAGGTAGAAGAATGAGTGAGTGACATGGAAGACAAGTTGATGGCAAGGAAGGAAGCTGAGGAAAAAAAAGAAAAAAAAAAAACATTAAAAGACCATGAGGAAAGGTTAAGGGAAATAAATGACAGTCTCAGAAGGAAAAATCTACGTATAATTGGGGTTCCAGAGGGCTCCAAAAGGGCCAGAGGGCCAGAAAGCATATTTGAACAAATCATAGCTAACTTCCCTAATTTGGGGAGGGAAACAGGCATTCAGATCCAGGAGATAGAGAGATTCAGCCCATAAAAAAAAAAAAAAAACTGTTCAACACCTTGACATTTAATTGTGAAACTTGCAAATATCAAAGATAAAGAGAAGATCCTTAAAGCAGCAAGAGACAAGATATCCCTAACTTATATGGAGAGAAATATTAGATTAATAGCAGACCTCTCCACAGAGACCTGGCAGGCCAGAAAGGGCTGGCAGATTATATTCAGGGTCCTAAATAAGAAGAAAAGGTAGCAAGAATACTTTATCCAGCAAGGCTCTTATTCAGAATAGAAGGAGAGATAAAGAGCTTCCAAGATAGTCAGAAACTGAAACAATATGTGACCACCAAACTGGCTCTGCAAGAAATATTAAGGGGGAGCCTGTAAAAGGAAGAGGAAGCCCAAAGAAAAAAATCAACAAAATAGGGAATGAATAGTTATTACAATGACATTAGATTCATATCTTTCAATGGTAACTCTGAACATGAATGGGCTAAATGATCCCATCAAAAGACGCAGGGTTTCAGACTAGGTATAAAAAGGCAAGACCCATCTATTTGCTGTCTACAAGAGACTCATTTTAGACCTAAGGACACCTCCAGCCTGAAAATGAAAGGTTGGAGAACAATTTACCATTCAATGGTCCTCAAAAGAAAGTTGGGTAACAATCCTCATATCAGATAAATTAAAGTTTATCCCAAAGACTATAGTAAGAGATGAAGAGGGACACTATATCATACTTAAAGAATCTATCCAAGAAGAAGACCTAACAATCATGAATATGTATGCCCCTAATGTGGAAGCTGCCAAGTATATCAATTAATAACCAAAGACATACTTAGATAATAATACACTCCTAGTAGGAGACTTTAACATGGCACTTTCTGCAAATGACATTTTCTAAAAACAACATCTCCAAAGAAACAAGAGCTTTAAATGATATGCTGGACCAGATGGATTTCACAGATATTTACAGAACTTTACATCCAAATGCAACTGAATACACATTTCTTCTCAAGTGCACATGGCACTTTCTCCAGAATACACCACATAGTGGGTCACAAATCATGTCTTAACCAATGCCAAAAAATTGAGATTGTCCCCTGCAGATTTTCAGACCATAATGCTTTAAACTAGAACTAAATCACAAGAAGAAATTTGGAGGAAACTCAAACACATGGAAGTTAAAGACCATCCTGCTAAAAGATGAATGGGTCAACCATTAAATTAGAGAAGAATTAAAAAGATTCCTGGAAACTATTAGAATGAAGATACAACAGTTCAAAATCTTTGAGATACAGCAAAAGCAGTCCTGAAGGGAAATATATCAGAAAACAAGCATCACTCAAAAAATTGGAAAAAAACTCAAATATAAAAGCTAACCTTGCACCTAAAGGAACTGGAGAAGGAACAGCAAAAAACCCTATACCCACGGGAATAAGAGAGTTAATAAAGATTTGAGCAGAACTCAATGAAATACAGACCAGAAGAACTGTGGAACAGATCAACAAAACCAGGAGTTGGTTCTTTGAAAGAATTAAGATAGATAAGCCATTAGCCAACCTTATTAAAAACAAAAGAGAAAAGACTCAAATTAATAAAATCATGAATGTAAAAGGAGAGATTACCACCAATACCAAGTAAATACAAACCATTTTAAAAACATATTATGAGCAGCTATACGCCAATAAATTAGGCAATCTAGAAGAAATGGACGCGTTTCGAGAAAGCCACAAACTACCAAAACTGGAACAGAATGAAATAGAAAACCTGAACAGACCTATAACCAGGGAGGGAGGAATATGAAGCAGTCATTAAAAACCTCCCAAGACACAAAAGTCCAGGGCCAGATGCTTCCCAGGGGAATTCTATCAAATATTTAAAGAAACAATACCTAATTTACTAAAGCTGTTCCAAAAGATAGAAAGGGAAGGAATATTTCCAAACTCGTTCTATGAGGCCAGCATCACCTTAATTCCAAAACCAGACAAAGACTCCACCAAAAAGGAGAATTATAAACCATCCCTGATGAACACAGATGCAAAAATTCTCAACAACATACTAACCAATAGGATCCAACAGTACATTAAGAAGATTATTCACCAAAAAAAAAAAAAAGAAATAAAAAAGATTATTCACCATGACCAAGTGGGATTTAACCCCAGGAGGCAAGGCTGCTTCAACACTCATAAAGCAATCAACATGACAGATCATATCAACAAGAGAAAAAACAAGAACCATATGATCCTCTCAATAGATGCAGAGAAAGCATTTGACAAAATACAGCATCAATTCCTGATCAAAACTCTTCAGAGTGTAGAGATAGAGGGAACATTCCTCAGCATCTTAAAAGCCATCTATGAAAAGCCCACAGCAAATATCATTCTCAATGGAGAAAAAGTGAGGGCCTTTCTCCTAAGATCAGGAACAAGACAGGGATGTCCACACTCACCACTGCTATTCAACATAGTACTAGAAGTCCTAGCCTCAGCAATCAGGCAACCAAAAGAAATAAAAGGCATTCAAATTGGTAACGAAGAAGTCAAACTCTCCCTATTTGCAGATGGCCTGATACTGTACAGAGAAAACCCAAAAGACTCCATCCCACAATTGCTAGAACTCATACAGCAATTCGGCAGTGTGGCAGGATACAAAATCAATGCCCAGAAATCAGTGGCATTTCTCTACACTAACAATGAGACTGAAGAAAGAGAAATTAAGGAGTCAATCCCATTGACAATTGCACCCAAAAGCATAAGATACCTAGGAATAAACCTAACCAAAGAGGTAAAGTACCCATACTCTGAAAACTATAGAACACTTCTGAAAGAAATTGAAGAAGACACAAAGAGATGGAAAAATATTCCATGCTCATGGATTAGAAGAATTAACATTGTGAAAATGTCAGTGCTACCCAGGGCAATTTACACATTTAATGCAATCCCTATCAAAATACCATGGACTTTCTTCAGAGAGTTGGAACAAATCATCTTAAGGTTTGTGTGGAATCAGAAAAGACCCCAAATAGCCAGGGGGATATTAACAAAGAATACCAGAGCTGGAGGCATCACAATGCCAGATTTCAGGTTGTACTACAAAAGCTGTGGTCATCAAGACAGTGTGGTACTGGCACAAAAACAGACACATAGATCAATGGAACAGAATGGAGAACCCAGAAATGGGCCCTCAACTCTATGGTCAACTAATATTTGACAAAGCAGGAAAGACTATCCACTGGAAAAAAGACAGTCTCTCCAATAAATGGTGCTGGGAAAATTGGACATCCACATGCAGAAGAATGAAAATAGACCATTCTCTTACACCATAGACAAAGATAAACTCAAAATGAGTGAAAGATCTAAATATAAGACAAGAATCCATTAAAATCCTAGAGGAGAACACAGGCAACACCCTTTTTGAACTTGCCCATAGCAACTTCTTGCAAGTTACATCTATGAAGGCAAGAGAAACAAAAGCAAAAATGAATTATTGGGACTTAATCAAGATAAAAAGCTTCTCTACAACAAAAGAAACAGTAAAGAAAACTAAAAGACAACCTACAGAATGGGAGAAGACATTTGCAAATGACATATCAGATAAAGGGCTAGTATCCAAGATCTATAAAGAACTTATTAAACCCAATAGCAAAGAAACAAACAATCCAATCATGAAATGGGCAAAGACATGAACAGAAATTTCACAGAGGAAGACACACACATTGCCAACAGGCACATGAGAAAATGCTCCGCATCTCTTGCCATCAGAGAAATACAAATCAAAACCACAATGAGATCTCACCTCACACCAGTGAGAATGGGGAAAATTAACAAGACAGGAAACAAGAAATGTTGGAGAGGATGTGGAGAAAGGGGAACCCTCTTGCACTGTTGGTGGGAATGTGAACTGGTTCAGCCACTCTGGAAAACTGTGTGGGGGTTCCTCAAGAAGTTAAAAGTGGAACTGCCCTATGACCCAGCAAGTGCACTGCTGGGAATTTACCCCAAAGATACTGATGCAGTGAAACGCCGGGATACCTGCACCCCAATGTTTATAGCAGCAATGGCCACAATAACCAAACTGTGGAAGGAGCCTCTGTGTCCTTCGAAAGATGAATAGATAAAGGTATACAATGGAATATTCCTCAGCCATAAATGACAAATAGCCATCATTTGCTTCGATGTGGATGGAAGTGGGGGGTATTATGCTGAGTGAAGTAAGTCAATCAGAGAAGGACAAACATTATATTGTCTCATTCATTTGGGGAATATAAAAAATAGTGAAAGAGAATAAAGGGAAAGGAGAGAAAATGAGTGAAAATATCAGTGAGGATGACACAACATGAGAGACACCTAACTCTGGGAAACGATCAAGCGGTGGTGGAAAGGAAGGTGGGTGGAGGGGTGGGGTGACTGGGTGACGGGCACTGAGGGGGTCACTGGACAGGATGAGCACTGAGTGTTATGCTATATGTTGATAAATAGAACTCCAATAAAAAATATTAAAAAGTTATTTTTCATTAAAGTTTTCATAACTATTTCTACATGTATTCTTTGCACATAGCATCTACTAACATATACATATGTATACATATATATGTACACATATACCTATATATATCCTTTTACAAAAATAACTCACATAATACACCTTTTTTTAAATTCAGAATATTTTAAAAATAATTTTCTTTTATGCGTGTGTGTGCTTATTTTTCCTCTGTCTCTCTTACCTCCCTGCCCTCCTCCAAGAAATTAACCAATATTAATATCCAGGTTTTTATCCTTTCACATGCTTCTCACTGCTCTTATATAAATAAATAGGTGCATGTGCATACCCACACACAACACTCAAACACATTGAGATTAGTTTTATATATGTAACTCTGCATTTTGTCTTTGACAATTTTTGGAAATCTATCCAACTCATTATTTTTAAGGGCCACATAACGTTCATGGTGTGCTCATAATATTATTTAAGACATTCTATCTTCTTGACTTTAGAAGTTACACTGAAATAAACATCTTCATACCAGATGTACCTTAAAAGTCGTCACTTTTACTAGCTTTCCCTTCAACTCCTTGGTTTTCATTAATTAAACATTTTATGTTCTATCATTAATCTTTTTATAGTATGACTATTTGACTTAAATGTTACAATTTTTCTCTTATATTGCAACCACTGTATTATTTTTCATTATTCATATGTTTGTATTCATGCATATATGTAACATGGGCACATATATGCCTATATATAAAGAGTGAAAATGGATGAAAAAATATCTCTCTCCTATTATTTCATCTTCTATTCAACTTTCCCATCTTAAATTCTCTGTTTCGATTTAGTAATTGTGCAATTAGATAAGCATTTCCTTTATAAAGAGTGTGTGGATGATATATACTTGGAATTAAAAAAATATTTTGACAGATGAGCCAAATCTTCAGGCATAACATTTGGGAATTGTTACCTTTTTTCTCTGTAGCTTATAGATGGCTCTTTTAGCTTCAAGTATTAAATGCCTTTGTCATGCTTTTCTTTTGTAACTACTTTTCATTTCTCACTTTCTGCCAGATTTTGTAAGGTACTTCTCTTTATCCTTCAGGTTCAGTAAATTTACCAGGATATGCTTAAGTGAGCATATTTTCTCATTAAACCTAACGAATTCAGCTGAGTCTATTTAATATTCAGACCCAAGTCTTCCTTTCCCTAAGAAAAATATTTTGCTATTTTTTTTATCATCCCTCTTTTCCAACATTTCTATTCTTTCTTTCTTTTTTTTTTTCATTTCTATTCTTTCACTCTGGATCTCTTTGTATCCATTTCTTGAGTTTTCAAATCTGGTATCTCCTGGTCTTATTATTTTTTCTCCTGGAATTACCATCTATTTTTTTATATCTGTATTTTGAAGTATCTTTTCTCTTGACTTTTGAAGGCATTAATTCAGGTCTAAATAGTGAAGAGTTTGTTCGTCAAAAATTCTTTGCTATGGCTATTTGGGGCCTCTTATAATTCCATACAAATTTTAGGATTGTTCTAGCTCTCTGAAAAATGCTTTTGATATATATTTTTAAATTTTTTATTTAAATTCTAGTTACTTAACATTTAGTACAATATTCGTTTCAGGAGTAGAACCCAATGATTCATCACTTGCATCCAACACCCAGTGCTTTATATGACAAGTGCCCTTCTTAATACCAGCACCAATTTATCCCATCCCCTGCCCACCTCTCTCCATCAACCATCACTTTGTTCTTTATCATTAAGAGTCTCTTACAGTTTATTTACTTCCATCTCTTACCCCCTCCCATATATTCATCTGTTTTGTTTCTTAAATTCCACAAATAAGTAAAATCATGGTATTTTTCTTACTCTGACTTATTTCACTTACCATAATACACTCTAGCTCCATTCATGTCATTGCAAATGGCAAAATTTCATTTCTTTATGGCAGTGTAATACTTCATTTTATAGATATACCACTTCTTTATTCATGCATCAGTCAGTAGACATTTGGGCTCTCTCCAAGTTTGGCTATTGTTGATAATGCCACTATAAACATGAGGGTGCACATGCCCCTTCCAATCAGCATTTTTGTGTCCTTTGAGTAAATACCTACTGGTGCAATTGCTGGATCATAGGGTAGTTCTATTTTTAAGTTCCTGAGGAACCTCCATACCATTTTATAGAGTGGGTGTACCAGCTTCCATTCCCACCAACAGTGAAAGAGTGTTCCCCTTTCTCTGCATCCTTGCCAATCCTGCTGTTTCCTGTGTTGTTAAGTTTAGCCATTCTGACAAGTGTGAGGTAGTATCTCATTGTAGTTCTGATTTGTATTTCTCTGATGATGAGTGATATAGAGCATCATTTCATGTGTCTGTTATCCATCTGGTTAGCTTCTTTGGAAAAATGTCTGTTTATGTCTTCTGCCCATTTCTTAACTGGCTTGTTTGTCTTTGAGTGTTGAGTTTGATATGTTCTTTATAGATTGGGATACTAAACCTTTATCAGATCTGTCATTTGTAAATATCTTCTCCCTTTTTATAGGCTGTCTTTTAGTTTTCTTGTTGTTTCCTTAGCTGTGCAGAAGCTTTTATCTTGATGAAGACCCAGTAGTTCATTTTTGCTTTTGTTTCCCTTGCCTCTGTTGACCTGTCTAATAAGTAGTTGCTCTGGCCGAGGACAAAGAGGTGCTGCCTGTGTTCTCCACCGGGATTTTGATGGTTTCCTATCTCATATTAAGGTCTTTCATCCATTTTGAACTTATTTTTGTATATGGTTGTAAGAAAGTGGTCCAGTTTTATTCTTCTGCTTGTGGCTGTCCAGTTTTCCCAACAACATTTGTTGAAGAGACTGTCTTTCTTCCATTGGATATTCTTTCCTGCTTTGTTGAAGATTAGTTGACCATAGATTTGTGGGTCTATTTCTGGGTTTTCTATTCTGTTCCTTTGATCTGTGTGTCTGTTTTTGTGCCAGTGCGATACTGCCTTGATGACTACAGCTTTGTAATATAGCTTGAAGTCCAGAATCATGATGCCTCCAGCTTTGCTTTTCCTTTTCAAGACTACTTTGGCTATTTGGATCTTTTGAGGTTCCAGATAAAAGTTAGGATTGTTTGCACTAGCTCTGTGAAAAATGCTGGTGGTATTTTGATAGGGATTGCAGTCAATGTGTAGATTGCTTTGGGTAATACAGACACTCTAACAGTGTTTGTTCTTCCAATCCATGAGCATGGGATGTTTTTCCAATTCTTTGTGTCCTCTTCAATTTCTTTTATAAGTGTTGTATAGTTTTCAGAGTACAGATATTTTACCTCTTCGGTTAGGTCTATTCTTAGGTATCTCATTGTCTGTGGTGTAATTGTAAATGGGATCAATTCCTTGATTTCCCTTTCTGCTGCTTCATCAACGATGTGTAGAAATGCAACAAATTTCTGTACATTGATTTTGTATCCTGTGACTTTACTGAATTTGTCGATCAGTTCTAGTAGTTTTTGGTGGAGTCTTTTGGGTTTTCAACATTGAGTATCATGTCATCGGTGATTAGGGAAAGTTTGACTTCTTCCTTGCAGATTTGGATTCCTTTTATTTCTTTTTGTTGTCTCATTGCTATGGCTATAGGACTACCAGCAGTATGTTAAATAGTAATGGTTTGAGTGGATATCTCTGTCATGTTCCTGATTATAGAGGAAAAGCTCCCAGTTTTTTTCTCCACTGAAGATGATATTAGCTGTGGGTCTTTCATATATGGCCTTCATGATGTTGAGGTATGTTCCTTCTGTCCCTACTTTGTTAAGGCTTTTTATCAGGAATAGATGCTGTATTTTGTCAAATGCTTCTTCTACATCTATTGAGAGGATCATATGGTTCTTATCCTTTCTTTTATTAATTTGATGTATCACATTGATTTATTTGTGAATATTTAACAACCTTGACGCCCAGGAATAAATCCTACTTGATTGTAGTGAATAAATATTTTAATATACTGTTAGGTTTGATTTGCTAGTATCTTGTTGAGAATTTCTGCATCCGTATTCATCAGGTATGTTGGCCTGTATATTGGCCTGTAATTCTTCTTTTTTGTGGTATCTTTGTCTGGTTTTGGAATCAAGGTAACGTTAGCCTCATAGAAAGAGTTTTATTCCATTTCTATTTTTTGGGAACAATTTCAGAAGAATGGGTATTAACTCTTCTTTAAATGTCTGATCAAATTCCCCTGGCAAGCCATCAGGCCCTGTACTTTTTGTTTGTTGAGAGATTTTTGATTACTATTTCAATTTCTTTTTGGTTATGAATCTTTTCAAGTTTTTTCTTATTATTTCAATTTTGGTAGTTTATATCTTTCTAGATGCAATGGATACAAATTTCTAGATACAATGTATACAAATCTAGGTATATATTTCTAGAAATTTGTCCATTTCTTCCAGATTACCCAGTTTGTTGGCATATAATTTTTCATATTATTCTCTTATGATTATTTGCATTTCTGTGGTGTTGGTTCTGATACATATTCTTTCATTTGTGATTTCATTTATTTGGGACCTTTCTCTTTCCTTTTTGATAAGCCTGGCTAAAGTTTTATTAATTTTATTATTTTTTCAAAAAACCAGCTTTTAGTTACAAGCTGGTATCTGTTCTACTGGGTATTGTTTGTTTCTGTATCATGTACTTTTGTTCTAATCTTTATTAGTTTCCTTCTTCTCCTGGATTTAGGTATTATTTGCTGTTCCTTTTCTAACTCCTGTAGGTTTAAGATTAGGTTGTATATTTGAGACTTTTTTTTTTTTTTTTGCTTCTTGAGGTAGGTCTGTACTGATATATATTTACCTCTTAGGATGCCTTTGTTTGATCCCAAAGGTTTTGGACTGTCATGTTTTCATTTTCATTTGCTTCCATGTATTTTTTTTATTTCTCCTTTAATTATCTGATTAACACATTCATTCTTTAGTAGGATGTACATTCACCTCCTGTGTTTGTGGTCTTTCCAAATTTTTTCTTGCGGTTGACTTCTATTTTCATAGCGTTGTGATCTGAAAGTATGCATGGTATGATCTCAGTCTTTTTGTTTTTGTTGAGGGCTGATTTGCAATAAAGTATATGATCTATTCTAGAGGATGTACCATGTACCCTCAAAAAGAATGTGTATTCCACTGCTTTAGGATAAAATGTTCTGAATATATCTGTTAAGTCCATCTGTTCCAGTGTGTCATTCAAAGTAATTATTTTCTTGTTGACTTTCTGCTTAGATGATCTGTCCATTGCTGTAAGTTAAATTTCCCTACTATTATTGTATTATTATCAATGAGATTCTTTATGTTTTATTAATTGATTTATATATTTGGGTGCCCCCATTTTGGAGGCTTAAATATTTATAATTATTAGATCTTCTTAATGGATAGATCCCTTAATTATGATATAATGCCCTTCATCATGTCTTGTTACAGTCTTTCATTTAAAATCTACTTTGTCAAATAACAATGGTTACTCTGGCTTTCTCTTGACATATATTAACATGATAGATGGTTCTCCATCCCCTCACTTTCAGTCTTCAGGGTCTTTTGAGTCTAAAATGAGTCTCTTGGATAGATTGATTGTTTTTTAATCCATTCTGACACTCTATGTCTTTTGACTGGAGCATCTAGTCTATTTACATTCAGTGTGATTATTGAAAGATATGAATTTAGTGCTATTGTGTTACTTGTAGAATTGTTGTTTCTAGTGCCATTCTCTGTTCCTTTCTGGTCTTTGTTGCTTTTGGTCTTTTTTTCCCACTCAGAGACTCCTCTTAATATTTCTTGCAGGGCTAGTTTAGTGCTCATGAACGTCTTTAGTTGGGTTTTTGTTTTTGTTTTTGTTTTGGTCTGGGAAATTCTTCATCTCGCCTTCTACTTTGAATAACCACCTTTCTGGGTAAAGGATTCTTGGCTGTATATTTTTTGCATTCAGCATATTGACTATTTCCTATTGCTATCTTCTAGCCTACCAAATCTCTGTGGACAGATCTGCTGTGAACATGATCTGTCTTTCTTTGTAGGTTAGGGACTTGTTTTCCCTTGTTGCTTTCAGGACTCTTTCCTTGTCTTTGTATTTTGTGAACTTGTCTGTGATTTGCCTTGATGATGGTCAGCTTTTGTTGAATTTAACGGGAGTTCTCTGTGCTTTTTTGGATTTTGAATCAGTGCATTAGGCCTCTCCCTCAGAAGACCAGCTCAAACCCCTCACATGCACCAAGTCTACTGATCATAGAGTGCTGCAAAGCTTAGCTGTTGGGAAAACAGGATCTAGCTTTCTTTTTTATTTTAATTTTTAAAATATTTTTAAATTTTCTTTTAAATTATTTAATTTTTATCTTTAATATGTTTTATATATTTTTACTTCTTTTTTATTTTTGGACCTAGCTTCTTTTAACAAGCAGACCAAAAACCAGGATCTACTTTTCTTTTGTTTTGCTTTCTTCTGGAAAAAATGAAATGATGGAGGAATTTACCCCAAAAGAAAGAGTAGGAAGTTAGACTAATGGCCAGGGATTTAATCAATGCAGGCATAAGTAAGATGTCTGAACTAGAATTTGAAACAATTATAAGGATACTAGTTGGACCCGGAAAAAGCATAGAAGACACTAAAGAATCCCTAACCACACAGATAAAAACAACAACTAAAATCTAGTCAGGCCAATATTAAAAATGCTGTAACTGAGATGCAAAACTAAACGAATGCCATAACAATTAGTATGGACAAATCAGAGAAAATAATCACTGTTATAGAAGATAAAATTAGGGGGGGACGCCTGGGTAGCTCAGTGGTTAAGCCTCTGCCTTTGGCTCAGGGAGTGATCCTGGAATCCTGAGATCGAGTCCCACATCGGGCTCCCTGCATGGATCTTGCTTCTCCCTTTGCCTATGTCTTTGCCTCTCTTTCTTTCTGTGTGTCTCTCATGAATAAATAAATAAAAATCTTTAAAAAAAATAAGATAAAATTAGGGAAAATAATGAAGCTGAAAACAGGAGGAAAAGAAAGGTAATGGATCATGAAGGTAGACTTAGAGAACTCAGCAACTTACTAAAGCATAATAAAAGTCATATCATAGGGGTCCCAGAAGATGAAGAGAGAGATTAAGGGGGAGAAGTTTTATTTGAATGAATTATAGCTGAAAAATTCCCTAATCGATTCTCAAGTGGACTTGCCCTAGTTGAGATGTGCCATCAGAGTGCAGGGGGTGGGGGCTTGGTGTAGGTGGCTCTGGCTTCCGCGAGGTGGCGCTACTTTGCTCCCTAAAGACTTTCAGTGTGGAGGGGCAGGATGAAAACGTCAGTCAATACCTCCCTCTCTAGTCCTGGAGCTAAGAGTTTACACCCACCACTCTTCAGAAAGCCCTCGCAGAAGAACAGTCACCCTTTATGTGTCCCCGGCTTTCATCCAATCCCTGCTTTACCCTTCCTGTGTCCAAGCTGTTTTCTCTCAAACTCCCAGCTGGGTTTCAAAACTCCAAATTTTAGGGATTCCAGTGGCATGGATCTTCTGCGGGAGGGTTTACTGTTTGCCAGCCCATGCTAGGAAAGCAGTCACATGACTTCAGTGGTTCAGAGTTTATGGCAAGGTGGAGCAGAGTGCCAGCATCCAGGCTAGCCGCCCTCAGCTGGAGTCCCCACTCTTATGCCTGGGAAGAGTGCAGCATGTTTGCACCACCCATTCTTCTTGGGACCTAGAGGATCATTCTGGAATCTCCACCCTATGTCCCCAGGGGAGCACCTTTAAGCCAGGCACGACCTGGTGGTAGTGGACTTCTAAAACTTCAGATTTTTTGTTCTGCTGATTATAATACCTTGTGCTAGTCTCCATAAGCAGGGCTCCCTCCCTGCTGCCTTACTCACAGTTCTCATCTCCCCCAATTAACCCTCCACATCTCTTGCCTTCCAGAAAGTGGTCACTTTTCTACTTGTAGATTTGCAGTTTTGTTCTTTCAGTCCTCAGCTTGATTTCTTGGGTATTCAAAATGATTTGATAAATATCTAGCTGTGTTCAAGGGACAAGAGAAGCTTAGAGTCTCCATACTCCTCTGCCATCTTAACTCCTCTATAATATCTTTTATATATCATATGTATAATTCCATAGTTTCTTTCCATAATTCCATTCCACATACATAATATATATTTCCATAGTATATATATAATATATATTAATATTATACATAATTCCACAGCATGTATATTAAATAATATATATGTTCTTTATTGTTACATAAAGTAATATATGTATATAATACATTATATATAATGTATTACTTTCAGGTGTGTCTTTGTGTATATACCATACATGGAATTATATATATATATTATATATATACATATATAATATATATAATTATATTGTGTGCTTAGATATTACTTTTCTAGTGTTGATGCTAGAAAGAAATGATAAAAGCCTCTAACTAGTGCAGTTAAAGCACTAGTGTCTTTCCTAGGCCAGACTGAAATTATCTTCTCCTTTGTTTCTTTTGTCCTACATCTGTCTTTTCTCCACCACCACTTTTTTATTTCATGGGTTTTATTTACAGAAATATTTTAGTCTTATCCTATACACTTTCCTTATACATTTGTTCAAATTTTCCTTTAAGTGCATTCTTTGTGTAATTACTAAAGAGGCTTTATGTCCTATTAACAACTTGCTCAAAAATGCTTCCTGACTGCTTTTCCTACCAACCCTGGAATGCCTGAATTCAGTGCAGCTCAGCTACTTGCTAATTCAAGCACCTCATATCTTTGTGTTACGTTCTGCTCTGGGTTGTGAGGGTCACTTTAATCTCCTGTTGACAGAAAATATAGTCTCTGCCTGAGTTGGGTCCGAGCTGAAAACAGGTTCCCTTTTGAGTACAAGCAAGGACACTTAGAAATATCTTGCATGACAGCATTAAATAGCTCCCCTTCTCAGACTTTCCCTGCTAGATAAGGGAATTTTTCGATTTAACTTTTCTATCCCACTTCTGTATGGGCTATATATAGAGAGAGGTTGGCCAAATATCATTGAAATCAGAGTAGAATTTAGAGACAATGTTTTGATTGTCTGCTAACATAACCTAAATGATTGACTTGTCACATTATATAAAATCTTAATTAGACTACAAAACAGCTATTTAATTTCTCTTGGACCTAATAAACTTTAAATTTTTTCCGCAGTAGGATTTTTAAAGCTCTTGAATTTAAGCCATAAATCCTTTTTTAATTTAAATTTAATTTAGTTAACATATAGTGCATTACTAGTTTCAGAGGTAGAATTTAGTGTTTCATCAGTTGCATTTAACACCCAGTGCTCATTGTATCACTTGCCCTCCTTAAAGCTTGTCACCCAATTACCCCATCCCCCACCTACCCCCCTCCAGCAGCCCTCAGTTTGTTTCCTATAGTTAAGAGACTCTTATGGTCTGCCTCCTTCTCTGATTTTATCTTACATTATTTTTCCTTCTCTTCCCCTATGTTCATTCATCTGTTTTGTTTCTTCAGTTCCACATATGAGTGAAATCTTACAGTATTTGTCTTTCTCTGACTGACTTATTTCACTTAGCATAATACCCTCTAGTTCCATCCACGTCATTGTAAATTGAATTTATGCCATAAATTCTGATCACGTTTCACAGACCACTGATCTGCTTTTTAACTGATAAAGTAAGTCTATAATTCTCTTATCACTACTAACAAATAGATTCAGTAGTTGTTCGACTATAACAGAATAGAAAGAAGGTTCAATGGAAGCTTCAAGCTAGATAAAACAAAGTCATTTCCTAGGAAACAAATTCCTTCTTGGTTAGAGTGTATCAGTCACATTTGCACCATGGATTTCATCAATTACAATGAACTAGGACTTAGTACATCATAATAATTGGCTTGGAGTCAAAAAGTCATTACATTTTCTAGGGAATTTTATATGATCCTATTGTGAATCTTGCTTCATGAAAAGGAATGAACTATGCTAAAGAGAGAGCTAACAATGAACAAGAACTGTGGAATGGCTGAAGCCTAGGTTTCTGAATTGGGAAGTGATTATTTCATTTAATCAATTTAAGACACAAAAACGTGGCATGTTCAGAGAGAAAGCTACAAAGTGTAATCAAGTTTGCAGATAGTTGAAGATATTATGATGTTCTTTGGACACATTCTCCTTTTCCTCCTTTCACTATATCTATCTATCTATCTATCTATCTATCTATCTATCATCTATCATCTATCTATCGTTAACCATATATGTGGTTGCTATATATATAGTCACTATATATATAAAGCAGTGAAATATAAATATAAATATATATATTTATAGCAGTGAAAGTCCTTATTTCAAAGGTACAAATGTACCATGGAACTAAACACAACAGTTTTGTTAAAGCAATTGAAACATTTTGACAAGTTGGCACTTTGGAAAGCCTATTCTTTTCAGGTATTGCTCTGATATGAGACAAGTGGATGGTGCCAAATTTGACAAAAATATAATAGTCACATCACTCAGGAAAGCTGGGATGGCATTTGAAACTTCTCCCAGAGTGCACACTGCTCCATATCTTCCAACAATCTTATAGACTGAATTTGAACTTTTTGTTCTGACCTTCAAAGTTATATTCTACTTGGTTGCTGATCCCAACAAATCTTTACCTCTTCAAATTCAGTGACAGAATTTCTTTGACTTTAATAAAAAAAAATCTGTCTATGGAAAGCAATGGGGAGCCCAATTAAAACCTGATTTTCACTGCTAGCAATTTTGAAATTTTATAATAATAAAAATAAAAATAAAGTAGTGGCTATGGTATAGTTAATAGCTATTATATTAAGACAGTATAATATATGCAAATAATTTAAACTATTTAATACTATATACCAACTCTTTAACTGAAATTTTATCAAATTTTGCATATGTGGTAATTGGGATATTGAAAACTGACTTTTCTAAGTCCCAGAAGTAGGAAATGAAAGAACTATGTTTTATTTCCAAGGCCTATATGATATTTTAATCTGCCAAGACTCTTGAAAGAGCAAAAACATGTCCAGGACTGAAAGAGTAGAAACCATATCAGACTGAAAAAGAAAAAAAAAAGTACTGTAGTAAATCAATCCTAGAAGGATAGAAACACGCAAAGCCAGGTACAAAGTTTACAAGAATCATGGTTTCTCCCAAGGTCATGCAGTAGCTGTAAAATGTAATGACTCCCTCTCTGAGTGATCCCTTATCAATCATGGCCCAGATTTGCTCTGCTGTTCCCATCTATTACTGGGAATTCCCCATTGCTAAGGTTTTACTTCTTTACGATAACATTGAATCCCTTGTTAATCACCTCTTCTCCTAATCCTGCATCAGAAATAGTATCCAATGCAAAATTGATCCCCTCATAATCCTTCAGTAGAAACCCAACCCTTAAAAGTGATGCTGCCATCTTCTGGAGGGATATTTCTCTGAAGTGTCCTTCCTCACCGCATGAATTAATAAATCTGATTTTGTCTGACCATAGGCTTGTTCCTGGGGTCTTTGGTCGGTAAAATTTTTAATTTAACTTAATTTGAATGCCAGT